>NW_024387513.1:0-262797 GCF_900408965.1 Simochromis diagramma | reverse complement strand
AAGCATAGATACAAGAGTGTGCACCTGGGAGTGCTTCTGTGGTCACAATGGCCTGCCATGCTGTGGTTATTTGATCAGAATCAGAATCAGAATCAGAATACTTTATTAATCCCTGGGGGAAATTATTTTTTGTTACAGTGCTCCATTTTAAACCAACATTAAGACAAGACAGACAATACACTAACTAAGAATAGTACAATATATACATATATACACATACATACTTCACTCATAAATAAATAGTTGGAAAAGAAACATGTGTAGTTGTAGCAGCAAACAGTGTGTTAAGTGGATGCGTTGTACAGGGAGATGGCCACAGGCAGGAATGATTTCCTGTGTCGTTCAGTGGTGCTTTTCGGTAATCTCAGTCTCTCACTGAACGTGCTCCTGTGACTGACCAGCATGTCATGGAGTGGGTGGGAGGTGTTATCCAACATTGATGATACTTGCTCTGTCCCATAGTTGTGAGTTTTCTGTTTGTTTGTTTTTTGTTTTTTGTTTTTGTTTTTTTCTTTCTTGCTTTGTGTGTCTGTTTGTTTTTTTGTTCGTTTCCAATTTAAAAATGAAAATAAAGCTTAGAAAAAAAAAAAGACACATGAAAAATTAGAGGGAACATTGAGCCCAGTGGCGGAGCGTGGGGGTGGCTTACTGGGCTTAAGCTCGGGTTGTTTTTTCAGAAGCCCGGGGTCTTTTGGAGTGTAATTTTTTCATAGTTAGATGCCTGGCTGACAACTGTATAAAACAAAAACAACACACAATATTCGAAGCACATAGTGCACACTGTGGGAATTTACGACTGTGCGTAAATCCCCCCTAATATTGGTATGATCCGAGCTCAGACACTAAGCGACTGAGCGAGGGGGCAGGGCAGCTGCTGCTTGCGAGTGCGCTGTTGGAGAAACGGAGCCAGGCAGACAGAGGAGAACTTAAGTTTGACCAGGTACCAAAGCAAATCATTTGTACTGTACAAATAATGTAAATATGACGGTGTATCACAAAAGATTGATATCAAACTGATCACTTGACCCATATTACGTTACTTGCTCTTCAAGTGAATCAACAAATGGCGAAATGAAAAGCCGAACAACAACAATGCTGTTTCTTTAGACAGTCTTAGCTTACATGTGTGTTTATTTCATATTTTCAGTTGTTACCCTCCATGGCTAAATAAAGTAATGTACTGATATACAAGAATGGACATAAGGGGCTTCTTTCAAAGAAAAAACTCTGGTAGATGTTATTTTATCTATAATGCTTTGTATGTTGTTCAGTATATTTCTATGCAAAACAAGAGGAACTTCAATACACAGCAGTATATTCACAGTTGAAACCAGATATTTACATACACTATAGGGAAAACATAAGAACATTCTTTTACTGTACAACATCAATTTAGAGTAAACTTGTTTTGTTTTGGATAAATAAATATTGAAATATCTTTTGAATGAGTTAAATGTCAGAATAAAGAGAGACAGAGCTGTCTATTTTTTATCACTTTCATCAAATTTAGGAGTACATATACACTAAGTTTATTGTTAATTAATAAGAAAACTCCAGAGGATTCCATTCTGGGCAGTAGAAGCTTCTGATAGGTTAGTAGAGTCCATGTGAGTAAATTGGTGGCACACCTGTGGATGCATATAAGGCAAAACACAGAGCCTGTTTCTTTGACATGGGAACATCAAGAGATGTCAACCAAAACACCAGGAAAAGAACTGTGGAGCTCCATAAGTGTGGCTCAATTGTGAATACAATTTGGTGCCATTTATAATTAAGAAATACAGATAGTTTCTCTCTTTACTCTTAAAGTTAACAAATATGTTTTTTATATTCATCAACCTAAAAAAATAAACATTTAGTCTGATTTGATGTTACAATTAAAAAGTGTGTTTTTATCTGAATATATATCTGTATATTTGATGATGTTGGTGTTTGGCTTGATTGTCAGCACAAAGAGGGAAAGAGAGGAACACAGAGGGAGATGGAGAATGAGGACAGAACAGAGATGGAGCAAGAGCAGGTGAGACACACATGTTAGTCAAATGGTTGTTTACCAAAAGTGTCACCGTATCATAGGTACTCATGTATCTCGTACCTAGTGTTTCTTTTTAGGTTTGTTATTTTTCAAATTCTACATTTATTAAGTTATGCAGGCTTGTTTGCACAACAAGGCTAAATAATTATATAAACTTTTCTCAGTCTAAATAGTGGACTTTGGTAGAATTAAAAAATAAGTGTAGTGCAGGTCTATGATGATTTTTAGTGCTACTATCATCTAGTTCTGATTCTGGTTCTGTCTTGGTTAAATCCCAAGTAGTCCTGATTTTGAACTGTTGTAGTCCTGTTTTAATTCCAGATCAGTTCTGGGTCTGGTTGAATTGGGGTTTAGTCCTCGTGTCTTGATACAGCCCTGATTTTGTTCTGCATTGCTGCTTAATTAAAAAAGTAGTTTAAGGTGTCCTGCATATGTGATATATATTTTTCCCTATATGAAGTCATTCTTTCAATCTCACAGTCATTTGAACCCCCCTCCCACATGCATACTACCCTTTAGGGCCAAGCCCCGGGTGTATCAAATGTCTCCCTCCGCCTCTGATTGAGCCTCATTCTCTTTGCTTTCTCACAACAGGACGTCATCCCATTTTAAAGTGTGGGATCATGCAAAGTCCATCATTAGCTTGAGTGATACCGATCATTTAACCACATTCAGTAATACACTTGCCCATAGACTTACACAATGCTGGCTTGATACCAGTGAAGAGCAGTGTGTGCATTTGGATCTGAAATAAAAGGACATTAAAATGAGCGCTACAACTGGTAACTGCATGCTATTTTTTTTTTTTTTTTTGTGGTCATTAGCAGCGCATCTACATTTCACAACAGTTTTTGCTTCAGTTCGTACCAGTACACCTCACGCAGGTCACCATGTGAAGCATAGACAGTATTTTTTCATGTATTTGTGTGAGACATTGACTATTTGGGTAGATATATTTGTACTTTCCAAAGTTTTTTGTAATGCTAAATTGTTTCAAATTAAATAGTATTTAAAATGTGTCCAATATTATTATTAATAATAGTATTAATTTTAAGATTATGTGTCAAAAAACAAATAAGACATTAAATCAACTTGTTTTCTGATAAAACTAATTGGTGTGAAATTTGATATTCATATATCAAATATCATAGCATCATCAGTACACTGTAAATTTTAATTGCTCCAGCAAAAATAGACATGTAGGTGGATTTTAATGAAATGTTGTTTCCTATCTAACTTTTTCCCCCCTCTTCTTCTCCACACAAGCCTCAAACAACACTTTAAGCAGCGTGGCAGATAACTCTTCTTCCTCTGCCTTTGACTGTGTTATGTCAAGCATTGGGATTTCCATAATTATTGCTTTTCTCATCACCAAGATATTTGTTACCCTTTGTCTCTCCATCCTCATCCTCTATGTGGCTTACCAACGATGGCAGCGGGAGTCTTTGGCAACAACAAGCCACTCTGATATTTTTACCTATAATGTGACTGCCTCTGAACTAATATTTGTGTTGGGGGCTGCTGCTTTCTTATGTGGCATATACACTAATAGCTCAGTGTTGCTTCAGTTTGGGATGTATTCAATTTCTACAGTCTTCCCAGGAGAGATATTCTTTAACACTGTGACATGTGTGGAGCGCTATCTTGCTGTTGTTCACCCCATCACCTATATGGGGCTGAGACATTCGGGTGGGGTCAGGATCAGAAACATCTGCATTGGGTGTGTGTGGTTAATGTGCTTTACTTGGATTGGAGTAACAGCTCTATATTACCCTGATGTTCCCTATATTCTATACTTCTCTGTGATGGCGGCCACATTAATTATCATCTCTTTTTGTAGCCTCTCTGTTCTCTGTGTTCTGATTCGTCCAGGTCCAGGGGAAATGGGAGCAAACAGGGAGAAGATTGATCATTCAAAACAAAAAGCTTTCTACACCATCACAGCAATAATGATAGTGCTGGTGGTGTCTTTTCTAGGAATGCTTGTTACAGTTGGTCTGACTAACTCAAATCTGTTACGTAACACAGACAGGTGTGTCATTTTCTTGTCTTATAACTGGTTCAATTTGCCCATGAGTCTGATTTTACCTCTATTATTTCTACACAGAGCAGGAAAACTATCCTGTAGCTGTTTCAGCAAGAATTAAAAATAAACAAAATAGGCAATCACAAAAACAATAATAGGTGGAATTTAAGCAGAAGTGTTCGATTTGTGAAAAGTGTGATTTTCCTGTGTCAGTTTGTGTTGCTCTTTCTACATACTGTGTTAAGTAGCAGGATTCAATTTGAGTCAAACTTTGTGCACCAACCTAATTCATAGTGATGTGTCGGTCGCGAACGAAATGGCTCTTAGAGCCAGATCTTTGATGTGAACAACGCGAGCCGGCTCCTTATCGCGAGCCGTGTTTTTTTTTTCTTTCTCTCTCTCTCTCTCTCTCTCTCTCTCTCGCACTTTTTTCCGCTTCACTCCGCACGCGAGCCTTGTGCTTTGCGCTGGGCAGAGGGGGGAGGGGCGGTAGTTACACTCGCAGTAACACAGGAAAAGAGCGGGAGGGAGAGAGAGAGAAAGAGAGCCAGGGACAACAACGTCACATTAGAAAGGTATAGTAATCATCCACAACTATTTTCAGTTGCGGATGATAACGGATTCAGAAACCTTATTCATGCAGGTCTATATGACAGAGAATATGCATCTTCTTTTTGTTTTCATATTTTAATTAATATTTTATTGTGTTGTGGTTTGCAGTGTTTTGTGTTGTTTCATTTTAAATTTGTTTAAAAGGAAAAAGCTGAAAATTTAAATAGTTAAAAGTTGAACTGTGACTAGTTGGTTTTTGTATTATATGATTTATTTATTACATTTTATGTGGAGTGAATAAATAAAAGTATACTTACGATGTGTCTGTGAACGTTCTCAGTCATCCAGGTCATCGTAGTCAAAGGAGCTTGCAAAGAAAAGCGTCTGGACTTCTTTAATCTGGACTTCTACTAATTCAATTAAAATATGGACCTCACTGAAATTAAATGAAATAATAGCAGGTATAGAAAAAAATAACTGTAACGCCTGCAGTGTGAAATAATTGCATGAAACTGAAGTGTTCACTAAACCTTCTGACAAAAAAATAAATGTATTAAATTACATTAAGTTAAATTAAATATCAATTGCATATGACTTTTAATTTGTATGATTTTTGTTACATTTGGCATTTTTGTGCAGTTTATCACTCACGGCAGTACTGCATGTGTCTGATTTATACAACAGGTTTTTCAGGAAAAAAGTCACAATGGTGATCTCAAAACTTGATGTATCACACATGATGCACTTGGCTTTAAGGTGAAGTTATACGTTAAATAACGAGTAGCACATCTGTTAAATTAAAGGACAAGTTTTTAACTTTCAGATTTAAATATAAATTCAGAGTTACTGTGTGCACAGAAAAACAAATACAACAATCAGAAAATCTCATAAAAATCATTACTGAATTAATTTCTTTTTGTGGTCAGTTTATGTTTATTTGAATAAAAACATTGTCTTTAAGCTTGTGTGAAACCTTTCAGGTGCATTTGATCTATTATCTATTTTGCATGTCTTGTCATCACAGCCTATTCTGTATTATAATTGTGTTGCATTAAAACTTGAAAAGTAAACTTATAACGTGTGTGCCCTTGCATTAACTTCTTCTGTCAAATGCATAAATGCAGATTTTTAATCCAACGTGTGAATATTGCGAAAACACACGTACACTCTCAGAAATAGAGGTACGAGAGAAGAACATTTTTGTACCTATAGGTACATTTTTTTTAAAATGTTCCCTTAAAAGTACAATACTGGTCTTTAAAAGTCCAGAAATGCCCCTTTAAAGGTTCAATTTGAAATAAAGTACAAATCTGTACCATTTTGACCTGTACTGCAGTGACAGTGGCAGAATGTGGTAATGGGTCAGCATGGGAAAATCTGGATGGGCCTGGTTAATTGTAAAATTTATATGAGATGTGAGTGTGCTCATAAAAGCTACATGTTATAATCAAATCTGTTGGTCCTCTCCTCTGTATGTAAATTATCCTATGATGCAAAGAATATCTGTAACCTACCTTTGTGTAAGTTATGTTAAATTATATTAAAAACACACACACAATGACATGCAGGCACAACCAAATGATGTTAAAAAAAACCGGTCCATTTCCATTTTATTAAGTTCGAGTTATAATTTTTTAATGTTTTAAATCTTTCAAAAACGTGAAATCATTTTACTGTTATGTTTGGCCATTTACTTTTTCGCTTTTACTACATCCTAGAATTGTTCATTAATTGTGAGGTTTTTATGGAATTTGCAACATCAAGTTAAACCGAGGTTCTTTGGAAGTTAAAATGTCAAGCAGATTTTTATGTTACGGTGACTACATTTTGTAAGTTACAAATATAGTTCGCCAAGACAGCATAACGGTTTCTAAACAACTGCGCATTAATACCACAATGTTGTATTTTCATGTGTGAAGTTCGCAACGCGCATTAATCCGAAAGGCCGAAAAGGCAGCAGCGATGAGTGCTCCGCCTCCGCGCTGACTAGCGTTGACGCAGAAAATGACTCTCAGGGGGTTATCCACGGAGGAGCTCCTTAAAAGGTTGATGGAAGAAGGCATTGATGTGTCAGACGACGAGGCGCAAAGATTTAGAGGTAAGTCGGGCGTGATTTTGTGTTTTTATAAAAATTACAACGTGTTTTACACATTTTACAGTAGAGTTAGCAAAAGTCCGAAGAGCTAGATTTAACATGGGCGAAAGCTAGCAGTTAGCTAAGTTTTAAACAAAGAAAGGTACAAATGTGGACTATTTAGACTGTTGGTGGAATGTTCAACGTCTGTCTGCCCGCCGTATTCGAGTGTTTTATCAATAAATAGTGACTAACCGTGTACAACAATGTAAAAAAATCAATAATTTCTCAAAACATGCTAGTATGTAAATATAGCTATTAACAAAATCGTTTTCTAAGCAAAATTTATCGCATCTAACTTGTTTCCCACTCAAAGGGATTTTAAACAATAGAAGGTACACATTTGTACCATTCCACTTACTTAGTGGGATTTTCGAATATGAGAGCTGTAAGCTCTGCGCAGGGACACTTACACTTACTTACATTTAATATTACCAGTTAATTTATATTAACAATTAATCAAGAGAATTAATTGTAACTTCCTTTTGGGGAATATAGACAGATTCACAATGATAGCTTATTATTATTATTATTATTATTATCATTATTATTATTATTATGTATTGACCATAATGTCACTTTAAAACTAAATTTGAAAATGGTTTTATTTTTATTTCATACTGTACTTTATATTTCAGATAACGATGTAGATGGAGAGACGGTAGACTGTGGACTCACTGAGACCATGGTTGCATATCTTTTTGACAAGTCTTTCAAAAAGCAGCTGAAGTTCAGAGACTTCACAAACCGCTACAAGGAAGTCATCATCACTTTACAACCGGTTGACCCATTTGAAGGTCCAGTGTCCCAAGCAAACCAGAGGTAGGTTGTGATAAATGTCTAAATTTGCATATGCATATAAGTGCTTGCAAAATGGCTAGTTAATGCTGTTTTCCTACTGTATTGCAGTTCTATACCTTCTTGCCGTAGACTGCCTGCAGTTATTTCCATTCCAAAATTCCCACAAGATGTCCAGAGTCGCTTGGATCTCAAAGAACCAGTCCAGAAAGAACAGAAGTACCGAAACAAAATAATTGGGACTCTTTATGAAATGCTGTCACAGTACACAATGTAAGGGTTCCTTTCTGAATAATTACATTAATTTCTTAATATTAATATTGCTGTTGTAAGAGAGGCAGAGAACAAATGCTTAGCCCATCTGCCTCCCAATCTGGAGACCAGCGTTCGAGTCTGGCATGACACACGGTTCCAATGAACTGGCAATAGTGGTAAAACCATACATCCTGTGTCTCCAGACCTTGTCTGGACTATGATATCCAAAGTGTTCATTTTCGAATTTATTAATTCAGGACTGCAGTCCTGAATTATTAATTCAGGACTGCAGTCAATTAATTAATGAAGTTTGGGAGAGGTGTGGCTGTTTGTCCACGCCCATTTTTAAAAAATTAAAATCAACTTTAGCTACATTGATTTGACAGTGGTCTACAACATACTATTTACGGTAATAACAATATGATTAGAAGAATTGAAGAACAGAAAAGCCCCCAGGAAAGGATAAGAGTAATCAGTGCACTGTGGGTTGTTTTTCTTATGTTTGAAACAGGTACCCAACCCACTCAGACTACATCCTGGTCATCAAAGCCCTGATTGTGAAGTATCCTCTCTTAAGAGATGTACACGGAAATGGTTATGTGAGTACCTCTCCTTTTTTGTTTCTTTTATAGATTATATTAATATAAAGTAAGCATAATTAACTACTTATATACATTTGAAACAACTATGACACCTGGCACAGCCAACTCAAGAGAAAGTTCAAAGAAGAACGGGCTCCCCTAATCAGCAACGAAGAAGTGAACCGGGTTAAAGAAAAGTTTGGACGCACGCAGAAACATCGGACCACAGAGGAATCCAGCAGCTCCTGTCTGAAGAGACTGAAGCCCTCTCTCGTAAGTCCTCACACCCTCAGCCTCTAAGAGCTAAGGTAACATATGTAGTCTTATTATGTTCACTGTAAAGCTAAAAGTAAACATTAATTGAAAGAAACATGTTAACAGATAACATTAACATAGAAAAAGGAACTTCACAGTTGATTTAACAAAAGTCAGCTCAACTTGCAATTCCTATTCAACATTTTTGCATTTTTTTTCAAAGCATTTGGTGTACAAATTACCGCATTTCAAGTAACATTAACTTATCAGATTTTACTTATGATAATACTGATATCTGCTTTGACAAAGGATTCGTGCTTTGTGGGGGAAGATGCAGCCTCCGTTGATGCTCATATCAAGGTGCTAAATGATCAGCACAAGAAGCTACATCCTGACACAGCACTGGTGAAAGACCGCATGACAAAAACCTTTGCATGGAGACGTCGAGAGGTAGCTGAAGGAATGTGTACTGTGGACCTATTAAAGAGATATCCATTCCTGGGGACATCTGCAGGGGTAAGAATTGTTAAGATGATTGGGGAAACAGCTAATGATTTTTTTGTCTCTAAATCTGATTATTATTTTCTGTACTAACTGATTAATCAATCTGTTCATTATCTTTAGAATTTTTGTTCAAGGGTTAAAGCACTTTACATTTATCTCCAGTCTGTGTCTTTAAACATGTCAAAAGTTTAAATCCTCAATGTAAAATGTCATTCTTTTGTCTATTCTGCTCTTTTCATTTCCAGTTGTGTGATGAGGTTGATTTAATGCATCCCTGCCAAGACAACATCTGTCGCCGCTTTAGCGAAAACTTCACTGCTGTTCTTCAAAATGTTCTTCAAATGACCAAGGATTTTCCACTGAAGAAGGTCTACATGGAGGCAAGAGAGAATGCACTGGCTGAAGACATTACAGGTGCTAATTTGACCTCATACAAATAGTAAATTTTGTGACAATTCATTTGCTCTCTCTTCCAAAGATAATTGATGTACCATAGTGCCATGTCAAGAGCATGTTCATGGGAATTTGCATGCTATCAAAATCTAATGAAGTGCATTTGCATCTGTATGACCTAGGAATTGAGTTCAAGGGGGCACTTCTCCTCTTGCCATCCATCTTCAAGGAGAAGATAGAAGATTTCATCATCCTTGGAGAGGTAAATGCATGATGCAATGCATAGCCTTTGGCCACAAGTTTCATTCTCTGTGTTTTGTTGGCATGGAGCTGAATTCAGCTGCGGTTCAGCATCACAGCTAAGCTAATGTAGGGGAAACACTGCTGTTAATCCACAGTGCTGCTGTGCTCTTGGGTTTTGTCTGGTGTTTATATAGATAGATAGACCTTTATTCTCCCCTTAGGGAAATTCTTCTTCACAGGTACTGTCACTGTCAGGGGTGATTGCTTTTGCCCTTGAATATTATGTCAAACTTTAGCAGCTTATCAAACACTACCACAACAGTCATTGGTCAAGAAGCTTTTTGTTTGGAGTAGGGGCCATGTTTACAGGTTATCAGAATAGACAGTTTTGTTTTGCAGCAAAAAAAGAAGGTAATTTGAGGAATCTGTTGAAAATCCACTTGGCACATATTGCTTAAACATACTGTATACTAATGTTTTTCTTCCTCTTCTGCAGAATACTCCCATGAGTCCATACCCAACCATTCGAATGAAGGATAAGAGTTGGACAACTGCCCTCTCAAGACATTATCGCTGTGTTGTCACAGTTGAAGGAGTGGATGTTTGCTCGTGCCGCTCGCTGGATGAGGCCTACATCTCAGCATTCTCCACCTTCTTCGTGTTCAACATGACCTACCCTGCATACTTCAAGAAAACACTTGTCTTTCTTCAGAACTGCATTGTCAACATAGGAGACCAGGGAGACAAACCCCTGCCAGTAAGTGTTACCAGGGTACTTAACCAACTCTATTAAATATGCCCCCACTCCACAAATGTTCAAAATGTTCAAAAAGGGCATTTACTCTGAGGAAGTTGATTACACATGTTGGGTTAGTACACGCACATGAGCCTCATTTCAGCATCACTTGTGGAATAAATGACTGTCAGGCAGCTTTTTCCAAGTATCACTCTTTTCAACGCCATGTGTGATCCGTCAAAACATTGTGTTCAGGTGTTTAATGTCTTTATGTGATTGTTTACTTTTTTTAAATGAATGTATTTTTCTTGACATGTCCTATGGCAATATACGAATGTAATCAAGGATGTATTCCTGTGGTTGTTTAAATGCTTTGATGTGATTCTATTATTGAAAATAAATGGTTAAATAACCAAATATTTTGGACTATTGGGGTACATTTTTGTCTCTTTAGGTACGAAATAGGTTGTGGCTGGGGGGGTACCCTCATAGGTACCCTATTGTACCCTTTTCAAGGAAACATTTCTGTACTATACTTTGAAGGTATTTATGTCTTAGGAAAGTACATGATTGTACTTCAGATGGTACAACTTCATAAGGTACAAAAATGTACCAAGCCTAAAAGGGTACAGAAATGTCCTTCAAAAAGGAACACCCCCAGCAACAAGCATTAGTACCCTTTTTGGTACACTTTGGTACCCCTATTTCTGAGAGTGTAGTCTCAAAGTTGTTGTTTCTGGCTACTGTCTTTCCCCCTCCTCAGAAAACTGTTATTAAATTAAGTAAATTGTGTACCAAATTGATTTGGGGGACAAACCGCGAAGTAACACAGAGGAAATTAATGTATAAAGGAAAAGAAAATGGAGGAAATAGCAGCGCCAGATCTTAGCATTATTTTGATGATTCCTTTTCTAAAAAATGTATATAGCGCATTTGAGCGAAGCACCCACTGGATCCAAGGGAAGAAATCTTTGTGGAAAAAAAATGAAAGGGAGAGCCCGAACGGGAGTGCCATACTTTAAACTTGTGTTTGGGGATCTTGTGGATCAGTGGAAATTGGATGGCTTAAATCTTTTACAATTAAACTCAAAACAGATATATAATAAAATCAATCTAAAAAAAAAAATGAAGGTATGATACAATATAAGGCTGTGGAAAAAGAAGAAAATCAGAAAATAGTTAAAAACATATATGACAAAGTAATATCCGAGAACATGAGAGATACAGTGTGGCTTATCTCTGTCGGACGTCTCCCAGTAAGAGCTGTGGTTCTGTGGAGTTGCTTCGTTACTACTAAGAAATGCCCTATGGAGAATTGTGATGAAGACGAAACTCTTGATCATCTATTGATATCGTGTTACAGGACGGTTGAAATAAGAAGAGGGATGGAAAAACTAGGTTTTAATATTGAAAATAATATAAAATCAGTAAAATATGGTTTGTTTAAAGAAAAGATGAGTGAAAATAAAAGAAGATTGTTTTGGCTGGCGATGTGCATTATAAATGTACACATATGGAAAACAAGGGCTAAAGGTGTTATAGAACAAAAAATGTTAAGTAGTTTCACGGTATGTAAAAACATTGTAACGGAGCTGAGAAGAAGAAAAACGAGAGATATGAAATTAGGGAATGACTTACCGTGGGAGCTTTTATTATTGTAATATGTAAAATAAGATGCGAATAATTTGTGCATGGTACTTGTATTATGTGTATTTGTAATTGTGAATTTTGATATTTAAATAAAATGATTTAAAAAAAAAAAAGCAAGGGTGGCAAAGGACTCGGTAAAGGAGGCGCAAAGCGTCACCGTAAAGTTCTCCGTGATAACATCCTGGGCATCACTAAATCGGCCATCCGCCGTCTGGCTCGCCGTGGCGGAGTGAAGCGTATCTCCGGTCTGATCTACGAGGAGACCCGCGGTGTGCTCAAGGTGTTCCTGGAGAATGTCATCCGTGACGCCGTCACCTACACTGAGCACGCTAAGAGGAAGACTGTGACCGCCATGGATGTGGTGTACGCTTTGAAGAGGCAGGGCCGCACTCTGTACGGCTTCGGCGGTTAAACTCCTTCACCCTAATCCACCAAACGGCTCTTTTAAGAGCCACACACCTCACTTTAAGAGCTTTCTTCTGTGATTGTGTTTTTTTAGTCATGTTTGTAGTGATCTATAATTATTATTAGTCTGAACTTCTTTAATCTGCTCAGCTGTCTTGTTTTTAAGTTTTAGTGCAAGTACAAACAATGAGAATGTTTATGCTCTTAGTACACAGATTTCTGTTTTTACAGCAGGTTTATAAAACAAAAGTTTGGGTGATAACTTTACAATTTAAGTCAGTCAGATTTGTATTCATGTAGTAAAACAGCTAAATGTGTTGCACACACTGACTAACAGGCCCACTTCAGTTCTAGTGTGAATATAAGTTTGGATTAAATATTTAGTTTCATTACTTTAAGCAAGTGTACTCTCAGAGGTTGTGAGTGGCTCTTAAAAGATCCGTTAGTTGGTTGAGGACAGTTGCTGGATTTTCTTTAGCTTTCTCAGTCTTCTTGGCCTGGATGTTGGGCAGCACACCACCCTGAGCTATCGTCACTCAGCCCAGCAGCTTGTTCAGCTCTTCGTCGCTGCGGATGGCCAGCTGCAGGTGGCGGGGGACGATCCTGCCTACATATGCTATTCTACATGCTTTTAAACCATTTAAAATTACAGCTCATAGTTTTATATGTGACTTATATAATGCTAAATTACTATTAAACAAACAGACAAGTATTTTAGACTTTAGTTTACTTCGGCCATATTCCATATAAAAATAGAGCCATAACAAAAGAATATGATTTTACGGACTTAACAACATTACTTCAGTTATAGTACACCAACATCTCTTATATTTTGGCACTAAGGGAACACTGAATGACCTGGTGGTTTTTGTCCATAAAACTACTCATCTAAGATTACCACAAAGTAAAAGATCTCTCAGCAAAATTATGCAACATTTTAGGCACTACTGCCCCAATCAAATCAGTCAGCTGGGATTTTTTTTTCTTCTAAACATGAACTACAGTTACAGAAACAGACATGGACTACTGGTGCCCCACACAACAACTCAATGTCCACTATGTGAAGCAGCCAAACACATGCCTTCTCCTCTCGGTAACCGAGATAAACTGGTGGCATATTGGTTTTACATATTTACTGTCCAGTCTCTCCTGGTGGACATGGCATATAGCAGCATTGTTTAATCTCATTTGAGTCATTGTTACTATGTGCATATTAGTATTGTACAGCACTTTAAAAACACACCTGGTAGACCAAAGTGCTATATAAATAAATAAATGATGATGATGATTGTTGACCTTAGCCATGTTTTTAGTCTTGTGAGAGCACTGAAGCTTCTTTCAGCCTCAGCCGAGGATACTGGGATGACTGAAAGCAGCCCGACAATTGTCACGATAATAAATACTAGTTAATCTATAGCAGGGGTGGATCTAGAGAAATTTTTTAAGGTGGCAAAGAAATTAAATGTTGTGGCAAAATCAAAGCCTTTTCCCCCCCAAACACATGCAGGTGGTTACATATGGTTAAAATTATTTTTTGGAAAACAATCACATTGTTACATGCTTAAATTACACAATGTCAGAAATCTACATTGTCATGAACAAAAATTTAAACCTAATTTTTCATGATTTGTTGGATTAACCCACTGAGATCTGCAATACAACCGGCCATTTTTGACTCCTTTTGAGTTTACGTTTGTATTTCACCCTCAAATTGTTTCATTTAACTTTTTTCCCCTTGCCTTGTTTGGTGTCATTCTTTTCAGCTCAACTGGATTTAGTGGTTTTTCCTCACTGACATACTGCATTAGTATTACTGAAATCACATGGATCTTAAAATCCTAGTAGTATTTTTTACAATAAAGAACAAAAAAAACAAAAACAAAAAAAAACAAAAAACAAAAAAAAAACAAGACATGTTGAGTAAATGTTTATAACTTGAAATGCAAATATAGGTTTAATATAAATATGACATTCTTGAGTCACCAACATTAGACATAAGTTTAACAGCCTCCGTAAACTAATAGCCTGGCTTGAGGCTGCGGTTTTCTCTGACAGTTCAATCAAAATTAGAAATGCTACTTCTGAGAAAACTTAATAGTAAATGGTCTGTATTTGTATAGTGCTTTTAGTCCTTAAGGACCCCAAAGCGCTTTACACTACATTCAGTCATCCACCCAGTCACACACATTAAGACACTTATGATGAATTCAACGTTGATGCCAACTGTAGTTTCTAGTATAGAAACAGCAAAAACATTTAAGTGCGAATACGACATTAATATAAAATCAATAAAGGAGCGAGCTCTTGATAGGAGTGAAGTGGCTCTGAAAAGAGCCGTTGTTGGTAGGAGAGCGTGCAGCTTAAGCTCTCTCTCCGCGGATGCGGCGAGCCAGCTGGATGTCTTTGGGCATGATGGTGACCCTTTTGGCGTGGATAGCGCACAGGTTGGTGTCCTCGAAGAGTCCGACCAGGTAAGCCTCGCTGGCCTCCTGCAGAGCCATGACAGCAGAGCTCTGGAAGCGCAGGTCGGTCTTGAAGTCCTGAGCGATCTCACGGACCAGGCGCTGGAAGGGCAGCTTTGCGGATCAGCAGCTCGGTAGATTTCTGGCAACGGCGGATTTCTCGCAGAGCCACGGTACCGGGCCTATAACGGTGAGGTTTCTTGACGCCTCCGGTGGCCGGGGCGCTCTTACGAGCAGCCTTGGTGGCCAGCTGCTTCCTGGGGGGCTTTGCCGCCAGTAGACTTGCGAGCGGTCTGCTTGGTTCTTGCCATTCTTCGTCTCTTTTCTTTTAACTGTGCTAACAGCAGAAAATGTAGCAAACAGACGAGACTCGCTGCTCTTAAAGTGTGTGACTGGCTGTGACGCGGTGCCGCTCCGGCTCGTGATTGGTGAGGGGCTCCACGTGGTGCTCAGCACCGTTCAGAGGAGCACGGCCCCGCCTCAGTGTGTGCCTCTCATTGGAGAAAAGTGCATTGAATTTGCGCGCTGCCGCAAGCCTCTCTGCGATTGGTGCGTGACGAAGCTGCTCTCTGCGGAAATATAAGCGAGGCTTTTAGCCGGTCGGGCCACATTTTCTCTTAGTCTCGATACTACGAAGAGAAGAACCTGTCAAAATGAGTGGTTGCGGCAAGACCGGAGATTTTTTCCGGTCACAAGTAAACAAGATGGCGTCAGGCAGCGGGTCGAGTAAAAACGACTTCCGTCGGAAATGGGACAAAGACGAGTACGAGAACCTCGCCCAGAAACGTCTGGTGGAGGAGAGGGAGTGCGAGCGGCGAGATGGAAAAACTGCGCCGCCGGTCAAGCGGGACCTCCTGCATCACCGGGACTACAAGGTGGACTTGGAGTCCAAGCTGGGGAAGACCATCATCATCACCAAGACCACACCGCAGGCCGAGATGGGCGGGTATTACTGTAATGTGTGCGACTGTGTGGTCAAAGACTCCATCAACTTCCTGGATCACATCAACGGCAAAAAAATCAGAGGAACCTGGGCATGTCGATGCGGGTGGAGCGCTCGTCTCTTGATCAGGTGAAGAAGAGATTTGAGGTGAACAAGAAGAAGTTGGAGGAGAAGCAGAAGGAGTACGACTTCGAGGAGCGCGTGAAGGAGCTGCGGGAGGAGGAGGAGGAGAAGGTGAAGGTGTACAAGAAGAAGCAGAAGGAGCGGAAGCGACGGGCGGAGGAGGACGTGGACTTCGAGGAGGACGAAGAGATGGCGGCAGTGATGGGCTTCTCTGGCTTCGGCTCGTCCAAGAAGAGCCACTGAAGCTCCGCCTCTCTCAGGCAGGAAGCAGGTTTCTGCCCCGCCCTCTCTACATCAGGCGGATGTTCGGACTTAGGCGGAGTGGCATTGGCACTCGTCTTGGACTCTTACTTTGTTATTTGTTGAGCTAGTTAATAGGTATGCCCTCATTGTCATCTGTTGTGATTTTATTTTGAAAGGATGCTTCCTGTTATGCTGCAGAGTGCACGCGACGAGAGTTCAATAAACAAAGTCACCTTTTGGTGTGATGTTCCGGTGAAAGCAGATGCCCCACGTGTGATTATTCCTCCGTCTAGACAATATAAGTATCTTCAATATTCATGCAGATTCTGCTGGAAGACCCATCTCTGCTAACAGGTTATGGACCCAGGAAAACATTGAAGCTACGCCAGGGGAAAGTTTACCACCAGAAAAGTCGCAAAGTACAGCGTGTTCGGTGAGGACTAGCATGCTAAGTTAGCACCATGAGTAAGCGTGCTGGTGAACCCAGTGGCCGATGGGCAAGGTTGGTTTTTGACGGAGATGAGGAGAATTATGAACTGTGGGAGACAAAATTTTTGGGACATCTTAGGTTACAAGGTCTAAAAGACACAATATTGAAAAGTGATGAGGACGACGATAAGAATGCCCAGGCCTTTGCAGAGTTAATACAGTTCCTGGATGATAAGAGTTTATCGCTCGTGATGAGAGAAGCTGCCGATGATGGACACGAGGCACTGAAAATTAAGAGATTATTATGCGGGGAAAAGGTAAACCAGGAATTATCAGCCTTTATACTGAACTGACTCCTCTGAAGAAAGCAAGCAGTGAGAGCATCACGGAGTACATCATACGCGCAGAGACATTTATTACAGCCCTGAGAAATGCTGGAGAGACACTTAGTGATGGTCTGCTTGTAGCGATGGTGTTAAAAAGTTTACCAGAAGCATTTAAACCTTTTTCTGTTCACATTACGCAAAGTGAATCAGAAATCAAGTTTGCGGAATTTAAAACAAAACTCCGCAGCTATGAGGACACTGAGAAAATGCGCTTAGTGGAACAAGAGGATAACATCATGAAGGCGAGAGTGCAACCCAGCGCGAGACCAGCAGCAGCTGCTAATGACCACAGGAGAGACATGTCAGACATAGTCTGTTTTAAGTGTGGCCAGCGGGGACACAAGGCCAGAGCATGCCGCTACAAACAGTGGTGCGGTCACTGTAGAAGCAACACCCATCGAGAGTCGACTTGCAGGAGACGACAACGGAATGATGAAGCGCGCACAGCCTAGGAGGAGGGCGGCAACGCAGAGAGCGACGACACCTATGTCTTCCGGATGAGCGATGACTACGAGGAACCTCAACAGCGACAGGACATCAGGACCAAAGGCCTGATGGTGGATACTGGCGCAATATCACACATCCTGAATGATAAAACAGCGTTCAAGAAATTTAATGACGACTTCCAGCCGGGAACACATTGTGTGGAATTAGCTGATGGCACCAGGTGTAAAGGAGTGGCTGAAGGCAGAGGAGATGCAGAGGTGTGCTTGATTGACAGCAGAGGGAGACAGTGTAAAACAACACTGAAAGACGCTCTATGCATTCCCTCATTTCCACAGAATATCTTCTCTGTGAGAGTGGCCACCACGAATGGAGCCACTACCATCTTTAAGAAAGGAAGGAACGTCCTTCAACACAGAGACGGTACAAAGTTCTACATCCATGAGCACAACAGACTTTATTACCTTGAGACTGTAAGTGAGTATGATGATAAGTGTAATAATTGTTTTGATGTGCAGACATGGCACGAAATTTTGGGACATTGCAATCATAGTGACATTCTGAAGTTACAAAATGTGGTTGAAGGTATGAAAATCAAAGGGAAAACTGACAACCAAAGTTTGAACTGTGAGGTGTGTATTCAGGGAAAATTTGTCCAGACTAGGAATAGAAACCCTGACAGAAGAGCTGAGAAACCTCTCGAGCTGGTACATACGGATCTAGCAGGGCAGATAGATCCAGAATCACGAGATGGACACAGATATGCATTATTGTTTACCGATGACTTTTCCGGCGCAGTATTTGTATATTTTCTCAAAAACAAAAGTGAAACAATGCAAGCAACTGAAATCTTTTTGGCCGATACAGCCCCACACGGGAAGGTAAAGTGTATCAGGTCAGACAACGGCACAGAGTTCATGGCAAAGAGTTACCAGGTATTGTTAAACAAACATGGAATAAGACATGAAACTTCAGCCCCATATTCCCCTCACCAGAGTGGTACAGCAGAACGTGGCTGGAGAACACTTTTTGATATGGGAAGGTGCGTGCTTATTGAGAGTGCCATACCAAAAGAATTATGGACGTATGCAGTTCAAACAGCGGCTATTGTGAGAAACAGGTGCTTTAACAACCGGACAGGGCAGACACCTTACTTTTTGCTGACTGGGCGGAAGCCCAATCTATCCAGAATGCGAAAGTTTGGGTGTGAGTGTTATGCTTACAAGCAAGACAAGGGTAAGCTGGATTCTAGGTGTACAAAAGGGATTTTTGTAGGCTACGACAAAAACAGTCCAGCATACAAGGTTTATTTCCCAGACAGCGCTAAAGTGCAAAAGTTTAGGCTGGTTAAGTTTGTAACCAAACACAATGAGGAAAAGCAAACACAAACTGATACGACATCTGAGGATGAGGACATACAGGTGAGGGAGAGACCAAACATGGACAGGGAAAGCCCCAGTACCAGTTCACAGGAACCAGATACTGACAACCAACCAGAAGTGAACAGTCAGATGCCACTTAGTGATGAGACTGAAAACTCCAGAAGGTATCCTTCTAGAACAAGAAAGAAACCAGATTATCTAAATGATTATGAGTCAGGAGAAGACATTGATGATCAAGTGCTGACTAACATAGACTACTGTTACAGACTGATAAGTAACTCACCCGTGACATTCAGTGAAGCTGTAAAGTCACCCAACTCTAAAGAGTGGAAAGCAGCTATGGATGAGAAAATGCAATCCTTAAAAGAGAACAACACCTTTACCCTAACAAGCCTACCTGAGGGAAAGAAAGCAGTGGGGGGTAGATGGGTATATGTGAAGAAAAACAGTGGTGATGGATCAGAAAAATATAAAGCACGGTACGTAGCTAAAGGTTACAACCACTGTTTTGGGATAGACTATGATGAAACTTTTTCTCTGACTGCTAACCTGACAAGCATAAGAGTATTGATGCAGTGTGCAATACAAGAAATCAAGTATCATTTTGTGAGATCAACAGTTAATGCTGGAAATTTGATATTGGAATATTGTTCGACAGGTCTGATGGTGGCCGATGTTATGACAAAGCCAGCAACAACGGGGAAGTTATTGAAGTTTGAGAAATATATGTTTGGAGTGTAAACAAATAGTAAAGAAAAACTGTTTCTTTTGGAATGCATGTAAAGCTGACAACGTGAGTGCAAGTGGGGGTGTTGAGCTAGTTAATAGGTATGCCCTCATTGTCAGCTGTTGTGATTTTATTTTGAAAGGATGCTTCCTGTTATGCTGCAGAGTGCACGCGAGAGTTCAATAAACAAAGTCACCTTTTGGTGTGATGTTCCGGTGAAAGCCGATGCCCCACGTGTGATTATTCTTCCGTCTAGACAATATAAGTATCTTCAATATTCATGCAGATTCTGCTGGAAGACCCGTCTCTGCTAACATTATTCACAGCCAGACTTTTATTTTGTTAGTCCATTCAGATGTAATCAGCTGCTTCCTGCCGCTTACTGGATGCTGATTAAGTGTTTCTTGAATCCTGCAAGCAGTAAATACAACAGGTCAGAGGTCGGACAGGAAGTAGCTGTCAGCAGTGAGGTGTTTGATTTCCTCGGGTTTGTGTTTGGGCGTCTTCACATAAAGTTTTGATTCAAACACACAAAACGTAAAACTTTATTTAAAGCACAGCTCAGACAGTTTGATCCCCGTCTGTATCAGCCCCTAGGCATGCTGGGAAATTCAAATTGTAATAAACTGTTTTTGTTTATGTTTTTTTTTAAAAAAAGAGAGAGACTGGAGGCAAAGCCAGAGCTAAGACTAAGACCCGCTCATCCCGTGCCGGGCTTCAGTTCCCCGTGGGTCGTGTCCACAGACTGCTGCGCAAAGGCAACTATGCGGAGCGTGTGGGAGCCGGCGCCCCCGTTTACCTGGCGGCTGTGCTCGAGTACCTGACCGCTGAGATCCTGGAGCTGGCTGGCAACGCAGCCCGCGACAACAAGAAGACTCGTATCATCCCACGTCACCTGCAGCTGGCTGTGCGCAACGACGAGGAGCTCAACAAGCTCCTGGGGGGAGTCACCATCGCTCAGGGTGGTGTGCTGCCCAACATCCAGGCTGTGCTGCTGCCCAAGAAGACCGAGAAGCCCGCCAAGGCCAAGTAAACGCAAAGCGCTCGGCTTCACCAAAAACAAAGGCTCTTTTAAGAGCCACACACTTCTCTCTAAGCAAACATTCTTCTTGATGTTAATGTGTTTTTAGCAAGTTGTGTACTGGGAAATGTAGATTATGCATATTGATTTATTTTGAAATGTGCGTTCATTCATGTCATCTTACATAGTCACGGACTGAAATCCACCTTCAAAAAAATACTGTGAGTGCTTAAGCAGAGTGTTTGTTTTATTCACAAGACCAAAATAGAGGGTCTTAATATAAAGTCAAAATAAAACCAAAGCAAAATGCTCTGAGTCTCCTGCTGTGTGGTTAAGGTTCAGTATCACTTAAGCTGCCAAAATGAGTGGACGCGGAAAAACCGGAGGAGTAGTTGGTTATGTAATCATGCCCCCGTATGCCCCATTATCGTTTGCTTCAAACTTCAGCAGTCTATGGGTGAGACTTAAGTACATCGGAAACGGGGACCCCCCGACCCGTGATTATGTTGCTGAAGAGCTGTTATTGCAAACATCATAGCTGAATGTGCAGGACATATACTCTTTCATTGCTCTGCCCAGTAAACGGGATTTTGAGCTGTGTTTCACCCAAGAGGCGCCTTTACGTCGCTTCTTAGAGATCTCTCTTTCCAACGCATCGCATCCGAAATGGAAAGATTGGCAAGTGGAGTCTTCTGTCCAGGTCGAGGTAGTGACTCTTGTTGTTAAATTCTGGACTGGAAGGATTCCAGACCAAGATATCGAACTATATCTTAAAAGGTACTACGAGATTCTTCAACCCCCAGTCAAGCTAGTGGATAAATTCGGATTCTGGTATGTCCGAAAATAGAAAGTTCGGATGCGTAGAGATGAAGCTGGACATATAATCTCCATCCCTAATTCCATCTCGTTGGGCCCCTATAATGGCAGGATTATTTATCCTGGCCAAACGGTGAGGTGCTTCATCTGCCAAGGTCCAGACCACCAGGCGAGAGAATGCCCCACTATGTTGGAAATGTGGTGAGTTGGGCCACAAGGCTAAAATTTGCCAAAACGAAAGTGAGTGCTCCCTCTGTGGTGCGAAAGGGCACACTTTCTTTAAATGCCCCAAGTCCTTCGTGAATATACTTAAATCTTCCCAACAACCTCGACTTTCTGACACCATGGATTTCTCTTCCTTGGAGGATCCTTCTCAAGTTATGGATCCCCCCGTGAATGACCAGGTGAGAGAGCCCCCTCCCTCCCCCCCCCCCTTCCTCCGACAGCTGCCTCACTGTCACTCCCAGTTTCGCTTGGATTGGACAATCCACAAGTGGATGATCAGGATAACCAGTCTAGCCCTGTTCAAAATGAGTTACCATCTCCACTGTCTCAGTCAAGTAAAAAAAGTGACGAGAGTGATGAAGAGCTAGATGGTAACCTAATCATAGAGACATCGGATGGTGAGAATAAAAGCGATAGTGACGACGAAGAAATCGACAGCGAGCAGACACCTGATGACGACGAGCGAGGACCATGGATCCTTCCCTCTCACAGAGGCGGCATCTCTGGCTCTTGCTTCGCTGCCCGGGGAAACGAAAGTAAAACGGAAGACCTTCTTTAGTGGAAGTCACCCGGCCCTCGACGAGCTCGTCAACGAGGATACGAGAGGAAGCAGAAAAAGGAGCGTTTCTGCTTCTAGCTCTGGAAGAGATAAGCGGAAGGATAATAGTTGGTCTGGTAATATTGGTAATATTTCTGAGATGGTCTCCTCCTTTAGTCAACCTATGAGTAACATCAAAATAATAACATTTAATGTCAGAGGTCTCCAATCAGATAAGAGCAGGAAAAGGAAGGTTGATTTCTTAAAAAGACTTGATTATGATATTTTGTGCCTTCAAGAGATGAGATCAAAAGACACACGTAGATGTATGTGAATTAAATAAAATGTGGAACACTGCCCATTCAATAATATCGATAGGGGAAGACAGCTCTGATGGAGTGGGTATTTTCTTTAAAAAAGATGCGGTGAATATAATCACAAGAAGAGAGATAATACCGGGACGACTCCTCCTTGTTGATTGCTGTTATTACGGGCAAAGGTTGCGTATTATTAATGTTTATAATGCACCCGAACGAACGAAAAAGATACAATCATTGAAAAAACTGAAATATTTATTAGAGATTGGTTTTAATATAATTCTGTGTGGAGATTTTAACATCGTTACTGAAGCAACTGACAGAATATCCAAGGTTGAATTTAGAGAATTGCGAGAAAGCAAATTGTTGGTTAAAGTTTGTAAGGAAGCAGCACTTCCTGATTTATACAGGCACTTGCATCCACATACCGTCCATTACACTATATTCGATTCATTAACTAAAACAAGGATTGATAGATTCTACATATCACATAATGTTCAAGGTCTGAAATATGACACTCTTTTAACAGACTTCTCTGATCATATGGTGGTTATGGCAACAGTATCGTGTTGCCCCCATGAATTTTTGAACTATTGGAAATTGAATACATCCTTGTTAGCAGACGAGTTGCTTGTGTCCGAAGTTAAATCTGAAATTAAGAAAATATTACATCTTAAGATTTTTACTACTTCTTTCTCGGAACTTTGGGAGCTCCTTAAACTATGTGTCATTTTTTTTAATTTAAAGCGAGAGAATTAAATCATGCAAAGAATGTGAAATATAATGAAGATGTGATATATATATTTAAGAAATAAGAAGGAGAAAGAAGAGGAGGAGGAAAATCAAATGATGTCTCTTAAAGAGGACATTGATCGAGTCAATAGAGAAGTTTTATTTAATATGTTGAGACGTACTGACTTTCATGGGAATAGCGATTATATGATAATCAAAAGAAATGTCGAAATGATTTTATTGTCTCAATTAAGGATAAACATGGAAAGTCTGTTTTTAAAGAAGAGGGGAAAAGACAAGTAATTAGAGACTATTGTTCGGAGATGTTTTCATCCATAGCTACAAACAGCGACGCTATTAACAATTTTTTGAGTGAGGTTGAACCATTAGATTCTGTCATTTATGAAACTTTGATTGGAAAAATTAAAAGAGAGGAAGTGGAGTCAGTAATTAACCAACTTAGTACCGATAAAACACCTGGTCTGGATGGACTCCCCTCTGAATTTTACAAAATTGTGAGTAAAGAACTGTCTGAATTATTAACTCAGTATTTTAATGAAGGAATAGAAAGAGAAACAATGGGTAAATCGTTTTATGAAGGAGTTATGTGTTTATTATATAAGAAAGGTGATAGAAAAGACATTAACAATTATAGGCAACTGACAATAATGAATGTAGATTATAAAATTTTTGCTAAAATAATTATGTCCAGACTAGAGGGTGTATTAGATATTATCATTGAAAAAGAACAAACATGCGCAATTAAGGGACGACTGATGTGGGATAATTTAAGTATGTTAAGAGAAATTATTTATAATGGAAAGGATTCAGAACTCTGCATCCTAGGCTTAGATCAAAGGAGGGCTTTTGATTCTGTTTCCCACTCTTATTTATGGAAAGTAATGAAAGCTTATAATTTCCCGGACCAATTTATTTCTATTATTCAATTGAGTGCTGCGTTATATGTCCTTGCAATTAACCCCTTATTGAAAATGATAAATGATGATAAACGGATTAAGGGATACGTCCTTGACAAATCCCATAAAATCGCAGCTTTGGCGTATGCAGATGACCTGACGGTGATAATCAGAAACCAAAACGAACTGTCTTCAGTTATGGAGATATTACACCACTACGAACAGGCATTAGGTGCCAAGCTGAACCAAGACAAAACTGAAGGGGTGTGGCTTGGACATCAGACCAGACAACCTAAAATGATGATCTCTCTATGTAGTGAGATTAAAATTTTGGGTATATGGATTGATAATACTGACTCTAGTTTACTAAATTGGAATAAGAAAGAAAATGAAATCAAAATGGAAATTATGAAATGGGAAAATAAAGATACAAATTATAAAACACGTATTAACATTGTAATAACACACACAATTTCAAAACTTCTTTTCCTTGCTGCAATACTTCCTCCTCCGAGAACAACCGTAATGAAAATAAGTAAGATGTGCATTAAATTTATCTGGGGATCCAATCGAGAAGTGACTAAGAGAAAATTTATGTACAAGAGTAGGAAGCACGGGGGTTTGGGAGCCCCAGATTTAGAGATTGTCTTGCGAATCCCTTTTATTAAAATTACTCAAAGCGCAATTTCTCGGGGTGCCCCGTGGGTTCGAGGGAAAGAGGAATTGTGGCAAAAGAAAAGAGGCAGGGCCAGAGCGGGTGTTCCATGCCAACCCGTTCTCACTCCCAAAGCGTAACATTTTACGCTAGGTGACAAATCGTCACCATATTACGTTTTCGGCTACCCACCACGTTCCTAAATGACGACCTCGGAAAAAGAGGAAATATGAGAACCGTCTGGACTGAACCTACACATGTTCGCTCTTTTTCTTCAAATCGCTTAGAAACACGCTATTTAACATCATTAAAGTCCTGGTTAAGGTCAGGAATAAGGTTATGGTCAGGGCTAGGGATAAGGTTAGGTTTAGGGCTGGAATACAGGGCTGGAACGTCTACTACCGCGGGAGCGTCATTGCACTGGATTCCAGCCATAACCCGCCGCGTACCATAAGAACGCCGAAGGTCTCCTTTCGCGTTCCTCAGGAACGCCGCGGGACGTGACAAAACGTCGACATGTTACGCCTCGGGAGTGAGAACGCTCTGTCCATGCCACAGACTTATGTTTGGTGACTTATCAAGTCAATGGGAACAATATAGTTTAAATATTCTCCAAGATAATACGAAAAATATCTATAAAAAAATTAATGAAACCAAAAATGAAGGTGTAATTCAATATAAGTATGCAAATAAAGATGAAAATCTGTCAATAGTTAAAAATATACAAGACAAATTATTATCTGAAAGCATGAGAGACGTGGTATGGCTCATCTCGCTCGGGCGCCTCCCTGTGAGAGCGGTGGTACAGTGGAGTTGTTTTGTTACCACCATGAAATGTCCTATGACAGACTGTGATGAAGATGAGACCCTAGAACATCTTCTATTGGATTGTTATAGGACAACTGAGATCAGGCAGAAGATTACAGAGATTGGCTATGATGTGGATGTTAATATTAAAGCAGTTAAATATGGTTTGTTTAAAGAAAAAATGGGTGAAGACAAAAGGAGACTCTTTTGGTTAGTAATGTGTGTAATAAACACACATATTTGGGAAACCCGTACCAAAGGAGTGTTAGAACAAAAGATGATAAGTAGTGATGTGGTGAGTAAACATATCATTACAGATCTGCGGAGAAGACGAACAATGGACCTGAAACTTGGGAAAGTTTTCTCCTGGAACGTATTGAAACTGTAAGTTTTAAAAGTGGTTTGTGGACTCAGATGCTCGATTGTCCTCCTTGTTCTCCTTTTTCATTAATGAGTGGTGTGTGATCACGGTTTTGTATATGTAATTGTAAGTGTATGTACATTTTATATGTAAGTTTGTTTACTTTAAATAAAGAATTAAAAAAAGAAAAAAAAAGAAAACGTAATATGTTGACGATTTGTCACCTAGCATAAAATGGTACGCTTTGGGAGTGAGAATGTGTTGCAGCACCCGGCTTTCTTTAGACCGCGAAGGCCGGGTCCCGCTGTTTCCGGGCCGGCCAATAATAATGGTGACATTTAACGTATTTTAGCCGATAAATAAAAACTGTAAAATGTATTTATCACCCCCAACAGTCCTTTTGAATGTCTCCCTAATTCTGAGGTCTCAAGGTTGGCAAGTATGGCCACAACACCTCACTTTTTTGCCACATGTATCGCAAACCACCACGGCCGTGTCCAAATTCATGGGCTGCATCCTCCTTAGGACCCGGCCTTCGCGGTCTACGTGGGCCGGGTCCTCAGAAGGTCGGGTAGGCCGGAAGTAAACGGCCGTGAAATTGGACGGTGTAGCCTTCTGATTAGCGTCACTGCTGTCTCGGTGGAGTTTAATAAACTCAGCCGTCTGCTCCTTGCTATCTAAAATATAACAGGACACTGGCGTAAATTCTCGACTGTCTCATACTTCTGTTTAATCAGTTGTCTGTTTGACGTTTAGTCAGCTGTGTAAAAACCAAGGAGGAACCCAGTCGGGGATTAATAACATTTTATTTTATCTAATCTAATCTAATAACTTTAATCTCAGCCAAACCGATTTACTCACGAACAAACAAAACACTGAAAAAAGCCCAACAATAACATTTTTAGGTTGTCTAAGTGACTTATGTATAACGTTTAACCCGAGCAGCGAACGTCTGCTGTTTGTGGAGGTAAAATACGTCCGCACATGACTCCAACTACGCTCAACCATTGTTGTGAGTGCGCACGCCAGCGGCTGCAAGACATTTATACAGCCGCATTTTGCACATAACTATGAAAGGAAGTAGTTCTTTTGAATGTAGACAATCCGAATGTTATAGTTTCTTTCCACTGTGTTCCTGTTAGGCCATGATGGTTTTTTTAGCGACCTTTTCTGGTATTATTGGAGACTTACTTATGACGGATAGTCCTCCCCAAGCTGCTATCAGGGCAGGAAATTTTCACCCCTACGCGTCCAAAAGGCAAATGAATCGCGCATGAGCAAAGCCGCTGCTCCCGCACTGACTAACGCAGCAGTTCTTTTAGTTTTATGCTGTTTTGTGGATCACAAGGTTTAAAACTATGTTTAAACACCCACTCTCACACACAAAGTAACGCCACCAAAGTGCCGATTTCGGGTTACCTTTGCCGGTCTAGGCCCGGATAAGGTTTGGAATTGTGACATTAGAAAGGAATTTAAGTTGTAGTTCTAAACTACATTTAGGACGTCTTTTACTCTATGTACTTCCACGATGTTATTTCTCTCTCCAACAACGTAGTTTACAATTACATTAGCATGATCAATTATGAAAATTAGGCCGTGATGTTTTTTTTAGCGACTTTTCGGACAGCCAATAGCGATTTTCCTTACTGAGGAGTTGGCAACACTGCAACCTGTAGATGATCACTAGCTGGAACCCTCATCCTCTCACCCGGGCCACTAACCCCTCCTGTGCCAATAAGTACAGTTATAGTTCATGATTCATTCACAACCGTTCTTCACAGAAACACCTTATGAACTTTGTCTCCTCTCATTGCAGGTTATTCAGAAACTTCTGGTTTCGTTCCCTGGCCTGAAAACTCCCCTTTCCCTCACCTCACAGAATCCCTGTGTCCATAGTTATTCGAGTGCCTTATGTTATTTTTTACAGTTCATGTTTTCTACTTGCTTTCAAGTAAATCACACATCTCTCACAGGTCACGTCACACCATGATTCACAGTTGACGGTCAAGCCATCGCTATTACACTCTTTTGTAAATAAAGTCTTGTAAATCCCATTCACCAGTGCCTCCGTGTGTGATCTGCCCCCCCCCTTCTCTAAGGAACTGGGCGGGGGGGGGGGGGGGGGGGGGGGGGGGGGGGGGGTTGTCTCTGCACTACTTATGGTACGATAAGGTACAAAAACATATTTAAACACAAGAGTCACCATAAGTGCATGCTTTGTTGTGTAGTGTCATCATGTTTTTGTGAGAGTTTGCCCTTTTTGTAGGGTGGCTACAGTCCGGCTTTCCTCTACAACCGACTCAGATGAAATTCTCTTCATGTGCACCAGTGACTGTAAAAAAACGTAGATGACCTAATAGCTCCCAAAGAATGAAGCCAGTCTATATCGCCACCCGGTGTCTCGCTGCAGCATAGGTTAAACACCCGCCTTCTTCATGATAGCAGATGGGACTGGAGCCAGACTAAAATAAAGAAATTCTCCTCAGATAAATTTTCCTAAAGATTTTTTCATTCATTATCAGCAGTTCTCATGATGCATATTTGTCCTCAAGGGCTCTCCTTTATCACATGTTTGATTCTAATTACTAGCATAATGCTGTTAAATTGGGCTGTGACGTCAGCTTTAACTGGCAGCTGCAGTCACAGAAAAACTTGAGCCTCTCTGTTTGGGAACAGCAGATAGAGCGGGGACGCTGAGAGGAGGTCCAGTGTTTATGTTACAAAACCACGACCGACTGTTTCAACCTGACAGCCTGAGGTGTTCTTCAGTAAACTGGGCTGAATATGTGCAAACAGCAGCATGTTTTCTGTCTCTTGCCACAACTGTATTTACATGCTGAAACCGATTACAGCCATTTGGCAGCTTAAGTTCAAAGTTATGTTTAATGTTTTCACTGATCAATAATTTTAGAACTGACTCTGTGTTTGTTTGTTTATTTATTTATTTATTTTACTGAGTTTTTATTAAATACTAAAGTAAAAAAAAAAACAGTCTATGAGCAATACCTCATTAAGAATCATTCAAAGCTACATGTGCAGTACTCCATACAGCTTACATCCTTAGAGAGTAACCACTTCAAGCATTAACCCTTTGAGGTTCACACCAAGAAAACTGCAATTTAAGAAATAATTCTTTGCATTGTTTATTCCTTTAGAACAACAGCAACAAAGTTTAGATATTTTTTTTAACCAACTCTATAGTTTTTTAAACATAGTCCTCTACCAAACAGTAGAGATTTTCATTCATGGCAAAACTCAGAATACAAAAAATATTTTTTTTAAAGTTTAATAAAACTTATAAACTTCTGCAACTTCGCAGCAGAGTAAACTGAACAGATAAAAGAGAGTTGTAGTGCTACAGAACCCACTGCCACTGAGATTTAGAGGCGTTAGATTTCCTTTATTTCTGGTGATATGCAACAAAGCACTGCTGGTGGGCATTCTTCACAGAAACACTTTGCACTTCTGACAATTTCACCTTGACACTCCCTTTGGACAGAGGTTACACCAGCCTCGGTTGTCAGAGTGAAGTGGCAGGTGTCCCAAGTTGTCATAACACACATCTTGTTGTGGATGTGAAGGTCTTAGGGTGAAATGTTTCTGCTGAGGCAACATTTGAGGTGGAGAAGAAGATGATGGTCGACCAACCTTTGATGGAAACTGCTAGACAAAACCTTTTGAGAGGGAGCGGTTTCACATTCAGTAGGGCACAGTCCCTCTTGTGAACAAGCCAGGCATTTGAGATGCCAAACAGCGGAAAATACCATCGCCTTGATTTTGCTGGAGTCCTGTACATTATTCCTGCAGAGAAGCTTGTAGTAGACTCCAGCCACCACTTGCCATTACTTATTAGGGTGTGACCCTAACCCTAGATATGAAGCAAGGTGGGAGGGATATTCCTGCTGAGGTCAGCTGTTCAGTGTAAGTGATGTCCTGCTTTAATTTAGAGATTGCCGAACTGCTGCTTTGCCTGGGTGGATTTCTGGCTGCTGGGCCGAGGTCCTTATACACCGGTGGCTATTTTCATTTGTTTTAAAATCGGTTTAACTTGACAGGAGCTGAAGGCTAAGATGGAGTGGATGACCTGCTCCACCTCCTGACCTATAGTCACCTCAGTAGTGTTGCTAGCAGAAGTTGAAGTAAATTATGTAGAAATATTCAAATTCATTCATATTCTTTTCTACTCACAAAAAGCGTGAATTCAGTCTCCTTGAAATTAAGGGACAATTTATTGATATCAAACCACATCTTCAAAATTTCCAGTTCATTTTCAATTGTATACAAGAGATCCTTTACATTACCTTTATGTTACCTCCAGTAACGCTGTGGGAACCTTGGAGTCATTTTTGACCAGGACATGTCCTTGAACGCACATATTAAACAAATGTGTAAGACTGCGTTCTTCCATTTGCGCAACATCTCTAAAGTTAGAAATATCCTGTCTCAGAGTGACACTGAAAAACTAGTTCATGCATTTATTACTTCCAGGCTGGACGACTGTAATTCATTATTATCAGGATGTCCAAAAAACTCGCTGAAAAGCCTTCAGTTAATCCAAAATGCTGCAGCAAGAGTGCCGACAGGGACTAGAAAGAGAGAGCATATTTCTCCTGTTTTGGCTTCCCTTCATTGGCTTCCTGTTAAATCCAGAATTGAATTCAAAATCCTGCTCCTCACATACAAGGTCTTAAATAATCAGGCCCCATCTTATCTTAATGACCTTGTAGTATCATATCACCCTATTAGAGCACTTTGCTCTCGCTCTGCAGGCCTACTTGTTGTTCCTAGAGTATTTAAAAGTAGAATGGGAGGCAGAGCCTTCAGTTTTCAGGCCCCTCTTCTGTGGAACCAGCTTCCAGTTTGGATTCGGGAGACAGACACTATCTCTACTTTCAAGATTAGGCTTAAAACTTTCCTCTTTGTTAAAGCATATAGTTAGGGCTGGACCAGGTGACCCTGAATCCTCCCTTAGTTATGCTGCAATAGACATAGGCTGCCGGGGATTCCCATGATGCATTGAGTTTTTCCTTTCCAGTCACCTTTCTCACTCACTATGTGTTAATAGACCTCTCTGCATCGAATCATATCTGTTATTAACCTCTGTCTCTCTTCCACAGCATGTCTTTATCCTGTCTTCCTTCTCTCACCCCAACCGGTCACAGCAGATGGCCCCGCCCCTCCCTGAGCCTGGTTCTGCTGGAGGTTTCTTCCTGTTAAAAGGGAGTTTTTCCTTCCCACTGTCGCCAAAGTGCTTGCTCATAGGCAGAGGTGGGTAGTAACGAGTTACATTTACTCCGTTACATTTACTTGAGTAAGTTTTTAAAAAAAATGTATTTTTAAAGTACCTTTTTTGAACGATACTTTTTACTTTTAATTGAGTACATTTATGAAGAAGAAACGGTACTTTTACTCCGCTACATTTGCAAAATTCGACTCGTTACTTTAAAAAAAAAAAATAGTTTAACACATTAGATAACATGCCGCCAGTGGAGTTTCCGGTAACTTTTTAGAAGAACCTTGAGAGCAAACTGCTGCTGAAGCTTAACCATCACTTAACTGAGTGAAGAAAGGGCACATTTTTGTTAAATATGCAGAAATAGATGCACACCCATACAACTTATGGTAAACTGAGCTGCCTTGTATGAACATATGTTGAAGATGCCTCGTTCTAATGTTTTCTCTGAGGCTGCTGTGCCATTTGGAGCAAAAATGAATATAAAGTTTACAGCATATCTTGTCACTGGAAATTGTTTGCACTTTTTATATATTTATATTATTTACTAGGTATTGGTGAAAAAAGCTTTATGTTGTGAAAAACTGAAATCTGGAAATTAGAATTGTTGTGCCTTATTTTGTTGATGTTTTTACATATATTCCTTTTGAAAATGGTAATATTTGTATATTTATTTATTTTTGTTTGTCTGATAAAATTTATTTAAAAAATAAATCGGACATTTCAAACAGTTACTCACTACTTGAGTAGTCTTTTCGGCAAGTACTTTTTTACTCTTACTTGAATAACTTTTTTGACATCTACTTTTCACTTTTACTTGAGTAATAATATTTTAAAGTAATGCTACTCTTACTTGAGTACAATTTTTGGATAATTGACCCACTTCTGCTCATAGTGGGTCATATGATTGTTGGGTTTTTCTCTGTACCTATGAAGCGCCTTGAGGCGACTTTTGTTGTGATTTGGAGCTATATAAATAAAATTGAAATTGAATTAATTTGCACACTTTAATGAAGTTGAATTTTTAAAAAAAACCAAAGGCAAAGCTGGAGTTAAGGCTAAGACCCACTCATCACATGCAGGGCTTCAGTTCACCGTGGGAAAAAAATAAATAAATAAGATAAGCGTTCACAAAACTAATCTAACTGTCATCTATGAATCTGATTCACGGGTCATATCTTTGTTCTCCCACAGAAAATGATCCTTATTACTGCCAACTCTTCCAGAGATGTCAAACTCGACAATATAGAGATCATTAAAATCTACCAGTCAAACACAACACTGTTGTAAAAAGAAAGATGAGAGACGGGCACTTGAGTTTGTGCAAATCAAAGTGGAATGAATGTGATTGGTTGAGCGGGTGTTCTTGCTGTGTGCTCTGTGTTATCCATCAGCATCAAAGAGACTCAGCAGCAGATTAAAATGAAACAGAACAGCATTTAAATATTATAATAAATCACCAAATGAATACTTTTGCCCTTTTGCCCATGTTCCCGTGGGCGCTCTCTCTCTCTCTATATATATATATATAAAAAAAAAAAAACACCCAGCACGCCCCTGTGGGCGGTCAATCCTTCAAGCTCGGGTCCTCTACCAGAGGCCTGGGAGCTTGAGGGTCTTGCACAGTATCTTAGCTGTTCCCAGGACTGCGCTCTTCTGGACAGAGATCTCCGATGTTATTCCCGGGATCTGCTGGAGCCAGTTGGTTGGTTAGCCACCACCATTTTGTCCGTCTGTATCTGGAAGTCCCACAGGATCTTAGCTCGGTAGTTCTCCACCACTCTTGGGGGCATCTCCCATTTTGACCTCGGGACTTCCAGGTTATACTCGGCACAGATGTTCCTGTACACTATATATATATATATATAAATATATATATATATATATATATATATATATATATATATATATATATATATATATATATATATATATATATATATATATATATAGAGGGGGTTCAGTCTAATATGTGTGCTCCAGTGAGACATTAGACTTCAGTAAAACCATGCAGTTACCTAATTATGCCCAGTGTTTAATCTCCACTGAGAGCTAAAACTCAGTTTTAAAGCTGTGTGTTGGTGAGCGTAAACTGTGACTATCACCATGTTACATGGGCGCTACAGAAACATGAAACAAGGCAGAATTGTTATTAAAATGATGGCATTGTTGTCCGAAGACAATACTGCTACTAACACATCCATATCTGCCACACAGAGCTCTACATGTACTGTTCATTTAGAACAAATGACTGTCAGCAAACGAGGACACAATCACACAGTTCACTGTCTTTGTTAGATGCGCGCCTGTTTCAGCAAAGTTCACAAACTCCCTCCAACACAACGTCCGGCCCACTGTGCGGCTCCACCAATGAGATCCGAGGGCCCACGCAGTGGTATTAGCATACAGCCTGTATAAAAAGCGCCGCTCTCGGTCAAACAGCTCATTCGTTACTGCAGAGTATCGAGGAGAGAAAATGCCTGAACCCGCCAAGTCAGCGCCCAAGAAGGGTTCCAAGAAAGCCGTGACCAAGACCGCCGGCAAGGGCGGCAAGAAGAAGAGAAAGACCAGGAAGGAGAGCTACGCCATCTACGTGTACAAGGTGCTGAAGCAGGTCCACCCCGACACCGGGATCTCTTCTAAAGCCATGAGCATCATGAACTCGTTTGTCAACGACATCTTCGAGCGTATCGCTGCCGAGGCATCTCGCCTGGCCCACTACAACAAGCGCTCCACCATCACTTCCAGGGAGATCCAGACCGCAGTGCGCCTGCTTCTCCCCGGTGAGCTGGCCAAGCACGCCGTGTCTGAGGGCACCAAGGCCGTCACAAAGTACACGAGCTCTAAGTAAGCTGACTGGATCTCACACGTCAACACAACGGCTCTTTTCAGAGCCACACACTAAACTGACGAGCAGTTCCAACTGTTAAACATGCAGCTCACTGTTACAACTATTATAATCGCGGATGTGCGCCTTTGTGTCACTGGGTGCTATCAATCCGCTGTACTGACCCTAGTCAACAGAAATGTGTTCCGGTTTTTATTTTGTAGTGACTTTGTCTTTCTACGAGCAGAATTAACGCGACTTTTTATTTAACACTTGGTTTTAGTTCAAAGCATACCTTTTTTTTTTTTTTTTTTTTTCTTCTGAAATGCAAAGTTGAGCAGTCATTAGATTAAAATGCTTTGGCACAAAACTAGCATCAACATGAATGTTAGTTTTGTGCCAAAGCATTTTAATTGTGTTTTTTCCTCACTTGTGGTGCCCCTGGATGGATGATACTGTTAGCATTTGCCTATGCCACAGGCAGGCCCTGCTGTGTCCTTCACATCCAGCTTTCCTAGCAATTCCCAGAGGAATTTCCATCAAAGCTTTCTTCAATCTAACTCCTAATTTGATGGCTCCATAGCCACCTTTTTTTATCTGCCTTTATATAATGCAACTATTGTAGTAAGTGCTGTGCATAAGATGGAGTTGTACAGGAGGTGGATAGGAATGATTTCCTGTGGTGTTCAGAGGGGATTTTTGGTCATCTCAGTCTCTCACTAAACACACGCCGGTGACTGGTCAGCACATGATGGTGTGGGTCAGGGGTATTGTTCAGGATTTGACTTATGCACAAAAAAACTGTGGTCACATATTTTTCAGTAGGTGGGATAACAGAATCCTCCAGAAAGAGGAGCAGAGATATACTGGGCATGAGACGAGCTTTATTAGTGCCAGAGCTGGGAAATGCACCGACATGGGCAGAGCAGGATAAAATAAATAACAAATAATAACAACAACCTTATTATATTACGATAATAATAAATAGAATAGATACAAGGATAAAATAATTTGACTAATAGCGAAAGAGTGATTAACAGTGAGATGGCTGTGTGTTTTTAGCAGGTATTGAGTATTACACATTGAGATACTCAGTGATCAGTTTGTGGGTGTGTGTATTCACGTGTTCATTCACTGCTGTTGTTGTAGAGTCAGTAACTGTAGAAGGAAACTGAGTCAATGCAGACTAAGATCAGAGCCAAAGTGTGGAAGCGAGCTGCTGTAAGGTCACTAATGAAGCTTCTGTACAACAATGTGAGTGAAACTGTGCTTTGGTTAGAAGTGAGCAGCTGTCACACAGGTCTCGCTGCTCCGTGGGCCTGCAGCAGCATCGGTGTGTTTGCTGGGAGCTCGCAGCGTCACTTTGTCCCACAGCTGCGCTCACCAGATGCTGCTTTTAACTCTGAGTGCGTGAACAAACATGTGTATCAGCAGGAAAAGGCTTTTTACGGAGCTCTGCTGCGGCTCCACTGGTTTTAGCAGAGAGAAGAGTCCAAGAAGCCGCCGAGCAGCGCTGAGCTCCGCACCGAGTCGCCGAGCTTTGGGAGCTCCACGAACCGAGAGCAGAGAGCACGAGAGCCCGACACGAGGCCTGCACGAGGAGACACAAGCCCGCTGTGGACTGTTCCACTGTCGACCTGCAGTGCTGCTCACACACTCACTTTGAGCTCTTTGATCCCGAGACACGAAACACAAAATGAAGCTTTGCAAGACACGCGAGAGCTGCGCGCGCTGCCTTCACTCTCCACGGTTCTCATGGTGCGTTTAAGTGCAGCGTGGCGCTTCCGACTTGCCATCACTGTACCGTGAATCTCGATCAGACGCGAAAGATGTCCGAGGAAGCTCCCGCACCTGCTGTCGTCCCGGCCAAGGTGGCGAAGAAGAAGAAGACAACGGCTTCCAAGCCCAAGAAGGTCGGCCCCAGCGTGGGCGAGCTGATTGTGAAAGCCGTGGCCGCTTCCAAGGAGCGCAGCGGCGTGTCCGCAGCCGCGCTCAAGAAGGCTCTGGCTGCCGGAGGCTACGATGTGGACAAGAACAAGGCCCGCGTCAAGACCGCCATCAAGAGCCTGGTGGCGAAGGGCACTCTGGTGCAGACCAAGGGCACCGGGGCCTCCGGATCCTTCAAGATGAACAAGAAGGTTACTGAGAGCAAAGCCAAGAAGCCCGCGAAGAAAGCCGCTCCTAAAGCCAAGAAGCCCGCCGCGACCAAAGCCAAGAAACCGGCAGCAGCTGCTAAGAAGTCGCCCAAGAAGGCGGCAGCAGCTAAGAAGCCCGCAGCCGCTAAGAAGTCGCCCAAGAAGGCCAAGAAGCCCGCAGCGGCGGCCAAGAAAGCGCCCAAAAGCCCCAAGAAAGCAGCAAAGAGCCCCAAGAAGGTGCTCAAGAAGGCTCCCGCACCAAAGAAATCCCCCGCCAAGAAGGCCGCCAAGCCCAAAGTCAAGAAGGCAGCCACAGCAGCCAAGAAGAAGTGAGCTGACACCGCTCTCACACTCAACAACGGCTCTTCTCAGAGCCACCACAGCAACACACAAGAGCTCCTTCCTCTCACTCACTCACCACTCTGTCATTCACAATAATGTCCATGTTATTAAAACACTTTTTTTTCCTCCATTGTCCTCATTACAATTACAACTTGGCTTACTATCATGGTGCACATTAGTGCTGTCTAATCAAGTCTACAACTACAAGAATACAAATATTAACTCAATATTTACAATCACACCTTTGTAATACAAGCATCACACCACTTTTACTGTGAAACATCATACAAGAAATAAACTTAAAAGTTAGCAACTACATTTTAAAATATTCTATTAAACAACACAATACATTCATAGATGCATGTTATTATTCACGTATGAAATATTGAGTTCTATTTTTTAAAAGCCTACACTGGCTGTTGTACTGGAAGTACACTGTATATTTTAATGATACCCAGCTAATATAATCCACTTGAAATGCTCTAATCTACAACCTTACCTGACGAAATCTAGTCCAGTTGAATTGATATTGTGTGATTTCAAGGACACATTTTATTCCAAGCTGAGCCCGTACTGCTATTTATTTTACCATGGAGCTCTGTAGCGTGAAGGATGAAGGGAATTAAATTATTTCAAAATATAGTCTTGAGTTTACTTCTTGACCTCAACGATTCGTTGGATATACCCGCTGAAGAAGAGTCCGGGGCTGCCCTGTGTCCCCCTCCACAGTAGTTTTCCACTAATTCTATTGTTCAGTCTGGGGGGGCTGTCCTCTAACCAGACTAGTAACTGTGGCTTCTTGTTCTTGGCTGAGGCAGATTTCACTCACTTTATAACAGGCAGACCCCCACTGTCAATGCATTTTTCATACTATACAGTTACACACCAAAGTAGTTTATCGCTGAACCAACTGATTTGGCACATCAGAGGTCAGAGTTCAGCAACTTAATGTCATTCTTGAGAGCTTTAAGGTCGCATGAAAAGCTTTGAGAACAAAAATCCACTATTGTCCTTAAAACAGGTTGACAAAGACATTGTAACAAAACCCACACTTAAGAATCATTTCCTGTTCTTCTGATCACCAGCTGCTCCCTATTATCCAAGTAAACCTAAACACATTCTATTCTTCGAATTGTTTTATTCTACTCACAATAGACACAAAACCCTAAGCGTAGATGTAAGTGCCTTGACAAAATGTCCCAAATTCAGCAGCAGCGCTGAACACGTCGCAAACAGCTGCACATTTTCCTCCACCTGTCCCTCTCCACCTCACGTTGTTATATTTTCCTATTGTGTTTAACAAGGTTTGTGAACTGCATGTTGTCTGTTTCCATGAGCTTAGAAACTGTTTTAATTATAAAGCGAGTGAACCATGATGAGTGTCCACAGTCAGTTATGAAGCTAATAATTAGTGACATCCAATTTATTCTTAATTAGTAAGATGAGCAATGAGGTTGAACACGACCCCACACCACAACGCAGGAGACAGAGCTTTTTGCTTTAGTTTTATATCAAGACCTAAAGTTTGTTTTATTCACAAAACAAGAATAGACTAGACACAACTTTGGAGTTAAAAGTTTTTTTTTTTTTTAAAGTGGATTTCAGTCCGTGATTATGTAAGATGACATGAATGAACGTACATTTCAAAATAAATCAAGATTCATAATCTACATTTCCCAAGACACAAGTTGTTACAAACACCATAACAGCAAGAAGGATGTTTGCTTAGAGAGAAGTGTGTGGCTCTTAAAAGAGCCTTTGTTTTTGGTGAAGCCGAGCGCTTTGCGTTTACTTGGCCTTGGCGGGCTTCTCGGTCTTCTTGGGCAGCAGCACAGCCTGGATGTTGGGCAGCACACCACCCTGGGCGATGGTGACTCCCCCCAGGAGCTTGTTGAGCTCCTCGTCGTTGCGCACAGCCAGCTGCAGGTGACGTGGAATGATACGAGTCTTCTTGTTGTCGCGGGCTGCGTTGCCAGCCAGCTCCAGAATCTCAGCGGTCAGGTACTCGAGCACAGCTGCCAGGTAAACGGGGGCGCCGGCTCCCACACGCTCCGCATAGTTGCCTTTGCGCAGCAGTCTGTGGACACGACCCACGGGGAACTGAAGCCCGGCACGGGATGAGCGGGTCTTGGCCTTAGCTCTGGCTTTGCCGCCAGTCTTTCCGCGCCCACTCATTTTGACAGGTTCTTTTCTTCGTAGTGTCGAGACTAAGAGAAAATGTGTCCCGATCAGCTCAAAGCCTCGCTTATATTTCCGCAGAGCGCGCGCAGCTTCGTCAGGCACCAATCGCAGAGAGACTTGCGGCAGCGCGCAAATTCAATGCACTTTTCTCCCATGAGCAGCACACACCGAGGCGGGGCGATGCTCCACATGGAGGCCGTCACCAATCACGAGCCGGAGCGGCACCGCGTCACAGCCAGTCACACACTATAAGAGCAGCGAGTCTCCTCTGTTCGCTACATTTTCTGCTCTTATCACAGGGAAAGAAAACTGAGGAAGAATGGCAAGAACCAAGCAGACCGCTCGCAAGTCTACTGGCGGCAAAGCCCCCAGGAAGCAGCTGGCCACCAAGGCCGCTCGTAAGAGCGCCCCGGCCACCGGAGGCGTCAAGAAGCCTCACCGTTATAGGCCCGGTACCGTGGCTCTGCGAGAAATCCGCCGTTACCAGAAATCTACCGAGCTGCTGATCCGCAAGCTGCCCTTCCAGCGCTTGGTCCGTGAGATCGCTCAGGACTTCAAGACCGATCTGCGCTTCCAGAGCTCTGCTGTCATGGCTCTGCAGGAGGCCAGCGAGGCTTACCTGGTCGGACTCTTCGAGGACACCAACCTGTGCGCCATCCACGCCAAAAGGGTCACCATCATGCCCAAAGACATCCAGCTGGCTCGCCGCATCCGCGGAGAGAGAGCTTAAGCTGCACGCTCTCCTACCAACAACGGCTCTTTTCAGAGCCACTTCACTCACACAAAGAGCTTGGTCCAGTAGTAGTAGCAGCAGCTCATACTCGCACTTCAATCTTCATGCTCTTTCTATTCTAGAAACTACAGTCGGCATGAACATGGAATTCACTAACTTCTATTACAAGACTTTTTTTTTTTTTTTTTTTTTTTTTTTTTTTTTTTTTTAAGCATGATAATGGCTCTCTCCTTTAATTATTCACGTATTATTTTCCAAAGGTCATCATATTTCAGTGCTTTGTACTAGACAATATGATAGACCACCTGCTCTGAGGTACACAGCGTAGACTCCTATCCGGTTGTTCAGTCTGACGTCACTAGCCGTGTCTGGGTCTAAACTCTGCTGCAGCTCCATATATCAAACGATCACTATGGCATTACTGAGAGTTGAAAAACTGTCTAAAGTCTTTCATCTGTAATAAAATGATCAGTGTTCTGCTCTACCAGGTGTAACAATTGAGTTTAACATCCAGGCATCCATGAAAACGGAATTTATGACATTTAACGGAGTTAGAAGTTAGCAGGGAGTTAGCTCGCTAGCTTCTATCTAAATACAATATAGCATGTCCTGACTGCAGGGTTTTGGAAACAAATTAAAACGTACAGCTCTGCGATCACTTCCAGCATAAATGAAGACAGAAAACTAACTAGACAAATTATTATCTGAAAGCATGAGAGACGTGGTATGGCTCATCTCGCTCGGGCGCCTCCCTGTGAGAGCAGTGGTACAATGGAGTTGTTTTGTTACCACCATGAAATGTCCTATGACAGACTGTGATGAAGATGAGACCCTAGAACATCTTCTATTGGATTGTTATAGGACAACTGAGATCAGGCAGAAGATGACAGAGATTGGCTATGATGTGGATGTTAATATCAAAGCAGTTAAATATGGTTTGTTTAAAGAAAAAATGGGTGAAGACAAAAGGAGACTCTTTTGGTTAGTAATGTGTGTAATAAACACACATATTTGGGAAACCCGTACCAAAGGAGTGTTAGAACAAAAGATAAGTAGTGATGTGGTGAGTAAACATATCATTACAGATCTGCGGAGAAGACGAACAATGGACCTGAAACTTGGGAAAGTTTTCCCCTGGAACAAATTGAAACTGTAAGTTTTAAAAGTGGTTTGTGGACTCAGATGCTCGATTTTCCTCCTTGTTCTCCTTTTTCATTAATGAGTGGTGTGTGATCACGGTTTTGTATATGTAATTGTAAGTGTATGTACATTTTATATGTAGGTTTGTTTACTTTAAATAAAGAGTTTAAAAAAAAAGTAAAAGGGCCAAACTTCAGCCAGGAGAACAACTGAGATAATCCATCCACAATACGAGGTTAGTCATTCATATACTGCTGCATGGGCTGGGCTGTAGTTACATCCTAAGGTTTTAAAAACTGAGCTTAAATAAATGATTAGTGGTAATAAAAGCCGAGGGAGGTCAACAGGGATCATTGACTGTTTTAGGAGCTTTTTGAGATCAAATAGAAGAAAATACATAACATTAAACATGTTAACAACACAAAAGCCATATTAAACGCAGACTACTTTAGACCCGGAAGTAGGATTCGTCGCGTCATCACTGAACAACCGGATAGTTTAAATGTGCTATAAAATACTATAGACATGACAGTAAGGCAAACGTGTTAATATTAGTTTCCAGAGGCTGTTAAAATGTTATCTAACGTTAACATGTTGGTGACACAATTTCATCCTAATGGTACTGACATATTCATAGGGTTCATTTTTGAGACAAATATCAAGATCGGCAGAAACACTGAAGCAGCTACCCATTTTATTCTTGTTATCTATGTCCAATTGTCAGGTGACAGAAGAACCAACACAGTGTTCTATAACTGAAGTAATGTTGTTCAGTCCTTAAAGTCATATTGTTTTATTGTCGTGACTGTATTTCAAGCTTTTTTTTTTTTGTATGATACCTGATTTATATGGAATATGACTGAAGTAAACTAAAGTCTAAAATTCTTAGTCTGTCATTTGTTCAATAGTAATTTAACATTAAGTAATTCAAACTATGAATTGTAATTTTAAATTGTTTAAAAGCATGTAGAATAGCAAATGTAGGAAAGTATATTTCTCCTTTTTTATTTATTTTTTTATCAAGAAACAAAGACAAAAAGCAGGGCAGGGTTCGGTGGTTAAATCATCCGTCCCCACCAATGCCAAAACCAAATCTACGCCCTTGTCAGGATCATCCCCCACCACCTGCAGCTGGCCGTCCACAACGACGAAGAGCTGAACAAGCTGCTTGGCTGAGTGACGATCGCTCAGGGTGGTGTGCTGCCCAACATCCAGGCCAAGAAGAATGAGAAAGCTAAATAAAATCCAGCCACTTTCCTCAACCGACTAACGGCTCTTCTAAGAGCCACTCACAACCTTTGAGAGTACACTTGATTAAAGTAATGAAACTAAATCTTTAATCCATAGGTGTCAAACTCATGTTCACACTAGAACTGAAGTGGGCCAGCCCTGTTAGTCTATCAGTATGTGCAACACATTTAGTTGTTTTACTGCATGCATAAAAATCTGACTGACTTAAATTGTAAAGTTATTATCCAGACTTTTCTTTTCATAAATTTCCTGTAAAAACAGAAATCTGTGTAGTAAGAACATAAACATTGTCTCATTGTTTGTTCCTTAAAGTACTTGCACTAAAACTAAAAAAAAAAAAAAAAAAAAGACAGCTGAGTAGATTAAAGAGGTTCAGATTTATAATTAAAAATCACTACAAACTCTCATTTAGGTCTAAGATTCATTTAGACCAACAGCGAACCACAGCTGTGAGCTACATGCAAACACATTTTGTGTGTGTTGTATTTTCTGTAATTCTGATCTGCTCCCTCAAAGGATCTTTTTTTTTTTTTTTTTTTTTTTTTTTTTTTACCTGGAAGCATGTCAACGTAGACAATCTGGCAAAACTTCTTGTTTGCGATGTGGGTCGTTTCATCACAGAGCATTAACAGTTGCCTTTGATATTTTGTTTGCAGTTTAAACAGACATGTTGGTGAAAATAAAATTTCAGGCACACATCAGAGGAAGAGGCTTCAAAAGCTTCATAGGGCTTCATCCACTCATGTCCACCCTCTACTACAGCGGTCCCCAATCCCAGTTGACGTGGGCCGGTGTCCCTGTAGGTTTTAGATGTGTCCTTGATCCATCACAGCTGATTTAAATGGATAAATTACCTTCTCAACATGTCTTGAAGTTCTCCAGAGGCCTGGTAATGAACTAATCATGTGATTCAGGTGTGTTGATCCAGGGTGAGATCTAAAACCTGCAGGGACACCGGCCCTCGTGGACTGGGATTGGGGACTGCTGCTGTACTAGATCAAAGGTGGGTTGGTTATCTTAAAAAAAAAAAAAAAAAAAAAGACCTACTACATAAGCACCTGTGATGTGTCAGTCGCGAACGAAATGGCTCTTAGAGCCGGATCTTTGACGTGAACGATGCGAGCCGGCTCCTTATCGCAAGCCGTGGGTTGTTTTTTCTCTCTCTTTCTCTCTCTTTTCTTATGATTGTGGGTTGTGCTTTGCGCTGGGAAGAGGGGGGAGGGCGGTAGTTACACTCTCAGTAGCACAGGAACAGAGCAGGAGGAAGAGAGAGGGGAAGAGAACCACGGACAACAACGTCACATTAGAATTCAATTCAATTCAATTTTATTTATATAGCGCCAAATCACAACATAAGTCGCCTCAAGGCGCTTCATAGATACAGAGAAAAACCCAACAATCATATGATCCCCTATGAGCAAGCACTTTGGCAACAGTGGGAAGGAAAAACTCCCTTTTAACAGGAAGAAACCTCCAGCAGAACCAGGCTCAGGGAGGGGCGGAGCCATCTGCTGCGACCGGTTGGGGTGAGAGAAGGAAGACAGGATAAAGACATGCTGTGGAAGAGAGACAGAGGTTAATAACAGATATGATTCAATGCAGAGAGGTCTATTAATACATAGTGAGTGAGAATGGTGACTGGAAAGGAAAAACTCAATGCATCATGGGAATCCCCGGCAGCCTACGTCTATTGCAGCATAACTAAGGGAGGATTCAGGGTCACCTGGTCCAGCCCTAACTATATGCTTTAGCAAAAAGGAAAGTTTTAAGCCTAATCTTAAAAGTAGAGATAGTGTCTGTCTCCCGAATCCAAACTGGAAGCTGGTTCCACAGAAGAGGGGCCTGAAAACTGAAGGCTCTTCCTCTCATTCTACTTTTAAATACTCTAGGAACAACAAGTAGGCCTGCAGAGCGAGAGCGAAGTGCTCTAATAGGGTGATATGATACTACAAGGTCATTAAGATAAGATGGGGCCTGATTATTTAAGACTTTGTATGTGAGGAGCAGGATTTTGAATTCAATTCTGGATTTAACAGGAAGCCAATGAAGGGAAGCCAAAACAGGAGAAATCTGCTCTCTCTTTCTAGTCCCTGTCAGTACTCTTGCTGCAGCATTTTGGATTAACTGAAGGCTTTTCAGTGAGTTTTTTGGACATCCTGATAATAATGAATTACAGTCGTCCAGCCTGGAAGTAATAAATGCATGAACTAGTTTTTCAGCGTCACTCTGAGACAGGATATTTCTAATTTTAGAGATGTTGCGCAAATGGAAGAACGCAGTCTTACATATTTGTTTAATATGTGCGTTGAAGGACATGTCCTGGTCAAAAATGACTCCAAGGTTCCTCACAGCGTTACTGGAGGCCAAGGTAATGCCATCCAGAGTAACAATCTGGTTAGATACCATATTTCTAGGCTTTAGAAAGGTATAGTAATCATCCACAACTATTTTCAGTTGCAGATGATAAAGGATTCAGAAAGTTTATTCATGCAGGCCTATATGACAGTGAATGTGCATGTTCTTTTTGTTTTCATATTAGAATTTATATTTAATTGTGTTGTTTGCAGTGTTTTGTGTTTCACTTTAGATTTGTTTAAAAGGAAAAAGATGAAAATGTAAATAGTTAAAAGCTGAACTGTGAAGTTGATTTTTGTAATATATGATTTATTTCATTTTATGTGGAGTGAATAAATGAAAGTATATTTACGGTGGACCCTAGAGACAAAGCACGTACAAAGCCCCGAAGCACATACAAACTCCAAAACACGTACAAAACACAACAGAAGTGCTCCAGGATGCTCGGCGCAGTGTTGAGCTTTTGTTACCTAGTGGCTACACAAGCCAGGAAGTACCAATGACCGGATTTGGTGTGTGGTAAACAGGTAAATGATCTTTTTTTTTTTTTGAATATATTTATTTGAATATATATATATGAGTGCTTGTGTATAAATACACAAACAATACCCATATGCTTTCATTTCTGTAATTTAAGTGATCTAGATAGCTCTGTTTTGGAAGTTCAGTTAACACTAGGAATATGCTTTGGAATTTATACGTGCTTTCTGGAGTTTGTACATGCTTTGTCTCCAGGGGCCACCGCATACATTTATATATAAACATAGATAAATAAAAACACTTTATTTTGCATTGGTAATTCCTTTTGTGCATAATTTTCTTTTATTGTTCATAAATTAAAGCAACAAAACAACCTGAAGAGCCGGCTCTTTTTAGTTAGCCGAGCCAGAAGCCCCATCACTAATAAGTACTTCTGCTTTAAGTGGATTTGTGGCAGAAAGGCATTTACAAATAAATTGGTTAATTAGTGAAATCTTTCAGTTCTTTCTTTTGGGCTACCCTCCTGCTATAGGCGAGTTTAATGAAACAGTGGTTTTGAATAGGTAGGTCTGTAACTTTAAGTTCAGTTTATGGTTCTGTCAGTTAAGGAGAAAAGAAAGCACACGTGACAAACAGCTTGATATTATAGACTCTAGCAAAACGAAGAGTTAATATGTTAGTTGGTAATTGTTAAAGTTATAACGTAGTACTTCAGAAGTTGCTGGGGGATACTGGCAGATTCGTCTACTTTTTCATGACTTCCCTCTAAATGACAAAAACCAACAAGATCGCAGAACAAAGCTCTGAAAGTGAGAGTGGGTGGCTCTTAAAAGAGCCGTTGGATGGATTAGGGTGAAGGAGTTTAACCGCCGAAGCCGTACAGAGTGCGGCCCTGCCTCTTCAGAGCGTACACCACATCCATGGCGGTCACAGTCTTCCTCTTAGCGTGCTCAGTGTAGGTGACGGCGTCACGGATGACGTTCTCCAGGAACACCTTGAGCACACCGCGGGTCTCCTCGTAGATCAGACCGGAGATACGCTTCACTCCGCCACGGCGAGCCAGACGGCGGATGGCCGGTTTAGTGATGCCCTGGATGTTATCACGGAGAACTTTACGGTGACGCTTTGCGCCTCCTTTGCCGAGTCCTTTGCCGCCCTTGCCTCGTCCACTCATGGTTAAAGTTTCTTCTCTGAACGAACAAAGTCGAATGAATCTCAACCCCACGGAGCCGTGTTATTATCTGTGCTCGGCGGACGTAAAAGAAAACAGACGGTTCGCTGGACCGCTCGAAGCTCAGTGGCCCCGCCCACTCTTCTATTCTCCAAATGTGGAAATGTTGTCTTTTGTTAATGACAAATTAAGTCTAACCGAAGGGAGGCTCACACCAAATCGCAACTTTCAACCTCAGCTTTAGTGGAAAACTACTGAGGAGGGGGACACAGGGCAGCCACCGACTCTTCTCCTCCAGCTGGGAGGGCCTTAACACTACAGAACTCCATATGTTCAAATGTACATGAATCAAAATGGTTATGAAACGAGTAACGAAATAAATACATGGTAAAATAAATAGCAGTACGGGCTCAGCTTGGAATAAAATGTGTCCTTGAAATGACTGAATGTCAATTCCACTGGCCTAGATTTCGTCAGGTAAGGTTGTAAAGTAGAGCATTTCAAGTGGATTATGTTGGGCAGGTATCATTAAAATATACAGTTTACTTCCACTACAACAGCCAGTGTAGGCTTTAAAAAAATAAAAATAGAACTCAATATTTCATACATGAATAATAATAATAATAATAATAATAATAATAATAATAATAAGCATCTATAAATGTATTGTGTTTAATAGAATATTTTAAAATGTAGTTGATAACTTAACAGTGAAGCAAGAGCATGGTGCTGCATATAACAGACAGGACCATAGATGGGTCTAGAAAATGTGGAGCAATTTAATTTATTTCTTCTCTTTAGCTGATAGTTGGCGGGGCCCAGGTAGACTGTAACTGCATCTCTAATTTGTAAGTTCATAAGCATTTTTTTCTTTTCACAATCAATTCTGCCCGCATGTCAAAGATATGTATAGGAAAGTTTCCTTAATATAATATTTATAAAAAAGAAATACCCGTCTAGCGATTAATTGTATAAGTGCATGGAGGTGGGACCTCACAGCAGAAGCCGAAAACTGCAACAAGATGAATACAGACGACTAAAACTATACAGACACGAGCGTGCAATAAAAAGCTGCAACATGAATATTGATACTAGTTTTGTGCCAAAGCATTTTAATCTAATGACTGCTCAACTTTGCATTTCAGAAGAGAGAAAAAAAAAAAAAGTATACTTTGAACTAAAACCAAGTGTTAAATAAAAAGTCGCATTAATTCTGCTCGTAGAAAGACAAAGTCACTACAAAGTAAAAACCGGAACACATTTCTGTTGACTAGGGTCAGTACAGCGGATTGATAGCACCCAGTGACACAAAGGCGCACATCCGCGATTATAGTAGTTGTAACATAGTGAGCTGCATGTTTAACAGTTGGAATTCTGCTCGTCAGTTTAGTGTGTGGCTCTGAAAAGAGCCGTTGTGTTGACGTGTGAGATCTAGTCAGCTTACTTAGAGCTCGTGTACTTTGTGACGGCCTTGGTGCCCTCAGACACTGCGTGCTTGGCCAGCTCACCGGGGAGAAGCAGGCGCACTGCGGTCTGGATCTCCCTGGAAGTGATGGTGGAGCGCTTGTTGTAGTGGGCCAGGCGAGATGCCTCGGCAGCGATGCGCTCGAAGATGTCGTTGACAAACGAGTTCATGATGCTCATGGCTTTAGAAGAGATCCCGGTGTCGGGGTGGACCTGCTTCAGCACCTTGTACACGTAGATGGCGTAGCTCTCCTTCCTGGTCTTTCTCTTCTTCTTGCCGCCCTTGCCGGCGGTCTTGGTCACGGCTTTCTTGGAGCCCTTCTTGGGCGCTGACTTGGCGGGTTCAGGCATTTTCTCTCCTCGATACTCTGCAGTAACGAATGAGCTGTTTGACCGAGAGCGGCGCTTTTTATACAGGCTGTATGCTAATACCACTGCGCGGGCCCTCGGATCTCATTGGTGGAGCCGCACAGTGGGCCGGACGTTGTGTTGGAGGGAGTTTGTGAACTTTGCTGAAACAGGCGCGCATCTAACAAAGACAGTGGGCTGTGTGATTGTGTCCTCGTTTACTGACAGTCATTTGTTCTAAATGAACAGTAAATGTAGAGCTCTGTGTGGCAGATATGGATGTGTTAGTAGCAGTATTGTCTTCGGACAACAATGCCATCATTTTAATAACAATTCTGCCTTGTTTCATGTTTCTGTAGCGCCCATGTAACATGGTGATAGTCACAGTTTACGCTCACCAACACACAGCTTTAAAACTGAGTTTTAGCTCTCAGTGGAGATTAAACACTGGGCATAATTAGGTAACTGCATGGTTTTACTGAAGTCTAATGTCTCACTGGAGCACACATATTAGACTGAACCCCCTCTATATATATATATATATATAGTGTACAGGAACATCTGTGCCGAGTATAACCTGGAAGTCCCGAGGTCAAAATGGGAGATGCCCCCAAGGTTTATTACAGGCAGCCAAGCTTTAGGAGTTCCTGTCTTGTGTTTTAAATGTTGTATTTAAGTGTTTAGTTAAGATGCAAACGTTGTGATCTGCAGTTGTAGGTATTGCTATGGTTTATGGTTTATTTAATTGCAGGTGTTGTTAGTTTATGTGGAGATGTTACTGTGTGTTTGCATGGTTTGTTTAGCTGGGTTTATCAATGTTACTTGTTGGCAGAAAAGAGCAAATGCATCGCAGTAAATTTAGATACATGATTTTCTCTTATCTTCTTATATAAACAAAGTTCAGTCTTCTACAATTTAAATGAGGGTGACACATCTTGGCAAAGTTCAGAGTGATACATATTTAAATGTAGGGTGTAGGAAACTTTTTTTTTTTTCTGGAGAAAAACATCATGTTAGCAGCTTTAGTGGAGCAGCTGAAGAAGACTGGACTCCAAGCTGCTCCAGCTGATCACTGCTATGCTGGACCTGAAGATGTGGCCTGTGATGTCTGCACTGGGAGGAAGCTGAAAGCCATCAAGTCCTGTTTATCTTGTCCAGCCTCTTACTGTGAGAAACACCTCCAACCTCACTATGATGCAGCTCCATTAAAGAAATACAAGCTGGTGGCTGCCTCCAAGAAGCTCCAGGAGAACATCTGCTCTCGTCATGATGAGGTGATGAAGATTTTCTGTCGTACTGATCAGCATCTGTTAAGCAGGTTTATGTTTTGAGTAGCATTTCTGTTTTTATCATTTTTTTGGTTTGTTTTTACTGTTTTGTCATCATTATTGTTGCTTTAATTTTTACCAGGAAAGAAACAGATGCAGGGATGCAGTCGTTGTGGATCTACTTTTAGCAAACATCTGCAGCATTTTTACATTTAAAAGAGGTCCAATAAGGATTTCTTGATGATCTCTTTAATCATGTCTTTAAATATTTAAATGTTCACAGTAATATAACATACTTACTGTGTCATTAAAATATATGAATAAAATTTATGTTGTCCTCATAAGTTGGAAATCATGAATTGCTTAATCAATCAAATATTTGAATCTAAAAGTGTTATGATTTATTAGTTTATTTTATTTCATATGTATTTGATTTTGTAAAACCTCTGCACGTCTTTCAGAATGGAAACACTGATACAGACAGTTTGCAACTAGCTTGATACTCATGTTTGTGCAAATGTGGAGTCACATGATCACGCTGCTGTAAACCCGTGTAGTCAGTAGATGGTGCTGTTGGACTGTGTTTGTCTTTATGAACGCTGTAACGTCAGAGTTAGGATGTACTTCATTTAACACAGAAATATGTGTACGAGTTTTAGTTTAAATAATTATAACTGTTATATAAACCTACAGACATGACATGAAACTAAATGTTATTTCTTGTTGTTTATTTCCTTTTCAGAGCAAAGCTCAATGCACACTCACAGATTACAAAGACTGTAAAACCTGTACTGTGCCCTTCATTACTGTGCTGTGTAAATATCTGAGCCAATGAAATAAATGACTGGACTGCATGTGATTGACTCCTGCTTGTTCTGATCAACACCCCCAGAAAGACACAACACAAAGAGCTGCAATACGTACCAGTTATCAATATTCTGATTGGCTGACCTCCATTCCTATGGTCTCTGCTTTCAACCACACAAACCCCCTCACCACCACCTCTCCCCCTTCAGCTACAAGTGCAAGTTTTGTACCAGATTTCTCTTAAGAAGAGCTGCAAAAGTGGAAGCTCACAATGTGTGAATTTGTGACTTGAGAGGGAGAAGTCAGGCTTTCAGGGCCAAGAGGCCAGCGTGAAAGTGAACCCACAAGCAGACTCAAGTCACAGCTGTTTCAACCTCAAACTGATTTTATTAAATACAGAGAGAGAGCTGTAAAATGTTACAGATTGCTTCCTTGGCAGGCTGGTGAATCTGGGTTTTGGAGGAAGGGAGACCTTTTCTGAAGTCATGGATGGTTACAGTGAGCAGGAAAGCAGGCAGGTTTACAGATTCTCCACAGGAAGTTGGGTGAAACTGAGCGACGGTTCCTGGCAGGTAAGATTCAGGCAGGCAGCTGGTTGGAAGGAAGGACCAGTGACAGAAGAAATCCAGATAAGAGTCGAGGTGAGTGGATAATGATCTGTAGGTGCAGGAAACTGGAGACACAGAGAAGGCGAAATTAAACAGAGGAACACTTGGAGCAAGCAGAACATGGAGGCTGATTTAAAACTACTGTTTAGATGACAATCTGATAAATACTCTGAGGTGGTCCTTAAAACTTCATCGCTGATTGCAGACAATGAGCCACATGTGGAGAGAGGCAGATGTAGACCCAGAACTTCACCTGGAGGAAGGACCTGAGCTTTGAACAGAGTAAGAAAACATTCCCCAAAACACCACCGACACCCCGGATCATGACACCAGCACTTGTATTCACTGATCTGAGAGGTTGGAATCACAGAGTTGTGGTTCCAAGTAGTAAAAATAATAAATAAGAGTAAAATTTGAATTGCAAGTCTGCAGCTCTCAATATATCTGTGAAAATATCAGTTGTTTGCAAATATTTTTTGCTGTATCTGCGAGTTTAAAAGACAAGAATGTGAAAACATTTTATAAGTGAGAAAACCCTGTTCTACACATTCTGACTTTTATTCTGTAAATGTTCACATTTTGCAGCATATTTAACTTGATATTCAACGTTGTAAAACACAAAAATACTTGCAGTAAAGATAAAGTCACTGGCTCTGTGTCTGAAAACCAAATGTCTCTTATTTGAAGGATTAATAACTGTGTGATATTTAATGATTTTTGTGTCTGAATGTGAACATGTTTGAAATGAAAAACAATTCATGGTATAATATGTGCCATGGTGTTACAATGTGGCAGCTTTTTTATTTACTTGTTGTTCAAAGGGTTAAACAAACAGTGTCTACGTCAAACTGCTCCACTTCCTGGACTGGGTTAAAGCCTGATAACTCCTCCCTCTTCTTCCTGAAACACTGTAAATGTATTTCCTTGTTCCCTCCCCTTTAGATCTGCAGTTTGAAGATGGGTATAACAAACATGTTGCAACGTCTCAGAGCCGACAGGCTCCATTCACTTCAGAAAAGTATATTATGAGATCAGAGGTCAGAATGCTTTCGTTTCTGCCAGAGAGAAACTGAGAGGAGAAATGGCGCAGAAAGGAGTTCAGCTGGACAAAGACACAATTTCTTGTTCCATCTGTTTGGATCTACTGAAGGATCCGGTGACTACAGCCTGTGGACACAGCTACTGCATGAACTGTATTAAGAGTTTCTGGGATGAAGAGGACAGGAAGGGAATCCACAGCTGCCCTCAGTGCAGGAAGACTTTCACACCGAGGCCTGTCCTGGAGAAAAACGTCATGTTAGCAGCTTTAGTGGAGCAGCTGAAGAAGACTGGACTCCGAGCTGCTCCAGCTGATCACTGCTATGCTGGACCTGAAGATGTGGCCTGTGATGTCTGCACTGGGAGGAAGCTGAAAGCCATCAAGTCCTGTTTAGTCTGTCTGATCTCCTACTGTGAGAAACACATACAGCTTCATCTGGAGTCTCCTGCCTTTGAAAAACACAAGCTGGTGGCCCCCTCCAAGAAGCTCCAGGAGAACATCTGCTCTCGTCATGATGAGGTGATGAAGATTTTCTGTCGTACTGATCAGCAGAGTATCAGTTATCTCTGCACAATGGATGAACATAAAGGCCATGAAACAGTCCCAGCTGCAGCAGAAAGGACTGAGAAGCAGAAGGAGCTCGAGGTGAGACAACTAAACATCCAGCAGAGAATCCAGGAGCGAGAGAAAGATGTGAAGCTGCTCCATCAGGAGGTGGAGGCCATCAATGGCTCTGCTGATAAAGCAGTGGAGGACAGTGAGAAGATGTTCACTGAGCTGATCCGTCTCCTCCAGAAAAGAAGCTCTGATGTGAAGCAGCAGGTCAGATCCCAGCAGGAAACTGAAGTGAGTCGAGTCAAAGAGCTTCAGGAGAAGCTGGAGCAGGAGATCGCTGAGCTGAAGAGGAAAGACGGCGAGCTGGAGCAGCTCTCACACACAGAGGATCACAACCAGTTTCTACACAACTACCCCTCACTGTCAGCACTCAGTGAGTCTACACACTCATCCAGCATCAATATTCGTCCTCTGAGCTACTTTGAGGATGTGACAGCAGCTGTGTCAGAGACCAGAGATAAACTACAGGACATTCTGAGAGAGGAATGGACAAACATCTCACTGACAGTCACTGAAGTGGATGTTTTACTGTCAGCAGCAGAGCCAAAGACCAGAGCTGGATTCTTAAAATATTCATGTGAAATCACACTGGATCCAAACACAACTCACAGACGTCTGTTATTATCTGAGAGGAACAGAAAAGTAACAAGAATGGAACAACAACAGTCTTATTCTGATCATCCAGACAGATTCAGTAAAATATGTCAGGTCCTGAGTAGAGAGAGTCTGACTGGACGTTGTTACTGGGAGGTGGAGTGGAGAGGGATAGCAGTTGATGTAGCAGTCACATACAAGAATATCAGCAGAGCAGGGGGGGGGGTAATGAATATTTTTTTGGATTCAATGACAAATCTTGGTCTTTACGCTCTAACACAAACAGTTTTCAATTTTGCCACAACAATGTCCAAACTGTCCTCTCAGGTCCTCAGTCCTCCAGAGTAGGAGTGTACCTGGATCACAGAGCAGGTATTCTGTCTTTCTACAGCGTCTCTGAAACCATGACTCTCCTCCACAGAGTCCAGACCACATTCACTCAGCCGCTCTGTGCTGGACGTTGTCTTTGCCTGTTTGGAACTGCAAAGTTGAATAAAGTCAAATAGACCTTTGAGCTTCCAGTTTTTTGTTCTTGTCTATCTTTGCTGTTGAGAGCTCACTGTTGTGCTGTTTCTTCTCTGCACAGAGATCACTTTATAGCTGCGAGTTTGACATCTTATGATTGATTGTCTGTAATTTTGTAAATTTACCTGAAATTGTATTCAAATCAATGCAGCACTTTTTCTCCGTTGAATCTTTGTGAACAGATCAGAGTGACATGTGAGAAATTTATTTCAAAACAGTTTCCACTAGACACCAAAGTAAGTAAAGGAAGTAATGATCATAAAAATAATTAAGCAATAATTCAACAGTTTTAGGGCTTCGAGTTTTTTCATTGCTTAAACGACAATAACACTGGAACTTTATTTATTTTTATTTCTTAAAGATTTGGATTTTATAGGTGGCCAGTCTTATGTAGTTTAAATAGAACAAACTACATATTATGTAGTTTGTTCTATTTTCTGAATTGGCAGGATTTCTCTTCCTTTCTGTTGTTTATTTACTTCCTTTACATAGAAGAAAATATTGTTTTAATACAAGAAGACCTGCACAAAAAGTAGTTCATGTCTCTCAGTCAGTCCAGTGTGTGACGTCTCGTGAACCGAGTAAGATCGATGGAGGGAGTTTGTGGCAGAAATTAACTGACAGATTAAACGTTGTGAATAATTCTCAAACTGCTTTGACGCTGTGTTGATGAGAGTAAATCTAAGTTTCATAGTCTTTTAAAATCAATAAAATGATGAATTCTCTGATGGTTTTTATCTTGACCTACAGAAAGCTTTTCATACAGTAGATCATATCAGTTATTCAGGAAACTAGAGAGATATGGAACAAGATGTTTAGCCTATTCCTGGTTAGAAAATGGACAACTGTGAGTGTAACAATCTAAAACCCAAATTATTCTACAATACATTTGTATACACACTAGAGAAACTAAAGGCAAGCAGTGATGGGAAATATTGCACAACTAAAATTACTGCCATTATGTGTAGTTAACTTGCAATATCATCTCTCATGTGGTTATTTCAATGATAGGATGAATGAATTCATAAATTGGTAAACAAACAGACACATTTACTACATTTCATGAACACCAAACGTTCTATCAAGAGAGCAAATTTGTAGCTAAAACATGATCAAGTGAGTAATGTACTAAGCAGGGCCAGATCTACAGTGGTGGCATGTGCCACCCTACATTAACTTCTTTCCACCCTTGGTACCTCCCCACTTTTGCATGTGAGTATGTCGTTTATTTAAATAAGCTAGAATTAACACTTTGAGCCTAGCTAAATTTAACACTGAATATAAATTCTAAAACTGAATATATTTCATATATATTGCAAAGCTTAATATACTGTACTCTCATGCTCATTAATTTGACTATGTTTCCATAATTTTTGTTCTTTGCTGACTATGAAGAAAAGTTTTATTATATATTTTATTTGTATTTATTATTATTTTATTTATCTGTTTTAACAGTCTTTTTTTTTTTTTGCACACTAAGTGTTTTCCCTGACAGGTGCAATTATATTTTTTATAGGCAAATTGAGAGTGACTACCAGTATAGTTTAATGTGCAGTTGTACCTAATCAAGTGGCCCATGCATTTAGAAGTTTTTGTCTGTAATTGTAGTTTTTACCACAACATCTAGAATACATCCTACTTATCACTGCATGTGTTGAAATTATGACTAAATCCATCTTTTAAACTTTTCTTCTGTAGGAGACATAACAAATCATCTAAAAATATATAAGGTTAATTTCAATATGGCAAAAAAAATGAACATACACAAAGTAAAATTAAATCCAATGTTCATACTGTATAAACCACTGAATACATGAAGTTTACAGGTAGCAACATTCACAAGACCAAGGTTTTGGTTGTGATATTATTTTCACTCTTCGTGAAATGTTTCTTTGTTCTCTATTATTTTAATAGTTTGTATCTCTTTTTGCACTGAGTCCAGTGAAGACGGAGCGCTTCTGACCAGGGGCGATTTTAGCACATTTTAAGCACCCCCAAAGATTTCTTACTTTTTTTGATAATATTTGCTGTTTGTGTGACACACTACTAAAAATATAACAAACCATACAATACCTGGTTGAGCCATAACATTTTAACAACAAATGTATAGATAACCCCCCCCCTCTCCCAAAATGGTTTGTTCCAGCTCCCCCCTGCTCTGGCTCTAGCGCTGTTGCTGCCAGAGCGATTAGTGATGGGATTTCCGGCTCTTTTTAGAGAACCGGCTCTTTCGGCTCTGCTCACTAAAAAGAGTCGGCTCTTTCGGCTCCCAACCGGCTCTTCAGGTTGTTTTGTTGCTTTAATTAATTTATTATTAACAATAATATAAAATTATGCACAAAAGGAATTACTAATGTAAAAACAAGTGGTTTTATTTACATATGTTTATATATAAATATATGCGGTGGCCCCTAGAGACAAAGCACGTACAAACTCCAAAATACATTTCTAGCGTTAACTGAACTTCCAAAACAGAGCTACTAGATCACTTAAATTACACAATTGTGTATGTACGTGTGTATGGTTTGTGTATTTATACACAAGCACTCATATATATTCAAATAATTTAAACAAATGTTCATTTACCTGTTACTACCACACACCAAATCCGGTCGTTGGTACTTGCTGGCTTGTGTAGCCACTAAAAGCTCAACACTGTGCCTAGAATTCTGGAGCACTTCTGTTGTGTTTTGTATGTGCTTCGGGGTTTGTACGTGTTTCAGAGTTCGTACGTGTTTTGAAGTTTGTACATGCTTTGTCTCTAGGGGCCACCGTAAATATACTTTTATTTATTCACTCCACATAAAATGTAATAAATAAATCATATAATACAAAACCCATCTATTCACAGTTCAACTTTTAACTATTTCAATTTTCAGCTTTTTACTTTTAAACAAATTTAAAGTGAAACAACACAAAACACTGCAAACCACAACACAATTAAATATAAATTAAAATATGAAAACAAAAAGAAGATGCACATTCTCTGTCATATGGACCTGCATGAATAAACTTTCTGAATCCTTTATCATCCGCAACTGAAAATAGTTGTGGATGATTACTATACCTTTCTAATGTGACGTTGTTATCCCTGGCTCTCTTTCTCTGTCCCTCCCTCCTGCTCTGTTCCTGTGCTGCTGCGAGTGTAACTACCGCCCCTCCCCCCTCATCCCAGCACAAAGCATAAGGGGTTCATAAGGGAGTGAAGCGGAAGCGAGTGAGAGGGTGAGATGCAGCGGAGCGGAGGTGTAAGTGCCTGACTTAAATCAGGACATATTGGCTGCATTTAGGTCGGAGTCAGACCATGTTTCTTTTTAGCTGAAAAACATTACACCCAGGTAACCTGCTGTGTTGAAAACGTGTTTTCCGACGATGTTTGCTACCCTACAATCCGTCCTACTCGGTAGTAAAATCAGTGACATTAGACCGTCTTGTTTCTCCCATTGAAATGTATACAGCCTATTTAAAATCTAAAATTTAAAACTGTCCGTAGCCTACTGTTGTTACCACTGTCCTGTTTGAAATGGATACTAGCTAGCTAACTGACTGGATGCCCATCAACCTTATAACTCCTGTTGTGTGTGTGTCTGTGTGTGTGTGTGTGTGTGTAGAGAGACAGCCACGTTCATAATGGATATAAGGATTTTTTTTTCAAAAAAAGGAGCCACATTCAGGTAAAAGTGTGAAGTCAAATGATCCGTCAATCTAGAATAATGTTGGATCAGTGTTTCAATATTTATATCTTTTATTAGATGTTCATGTGGTCTGGTTATTTGCCTTTTGGTTGAAAGTACACTGAGAGAGGACTTTTTGTTAGTGATCTTAATAGTATTTTTTTTTTTCATATTAATGTAATTTTTCATCTAATTGAGAGGGGAACGTGAGGAGTAAGTACAAGGTCAAGAAGAACCAGGTAAGAAAACAGACAGGGAACAGTGACAGGCAAAACAGAAACTGTTGAACTGACAAAGACAAAAAACCTTATTTTACTTACACAATCTCGAAGTTGTGTCCTTCCTATATTAAAGCTGCTATACAGAATCTGCAAAACAACTGGGTTGAAAACATTTTTGACCCTCTTTAACAACATTCCAACATAACATTATCATTGATTGGGGAGTTTAAAATTAATTATATATTTTTATGCGGTTCAGCAACAACTCTACTAAAACTTATGACTGCCTCAGTACATACATCACATTTGCACAGAAAATGCCAAACGGTTCCCTGGTGGAGTGAGGAGCTGTAAAGAGAAGCAGAGTGCTCTTTTTATATTCTAAAAATGTTTTAAGCTTGTTTCAAAGATTCTGTACAGCAGCTTTAAATGTTTTCCAAAAGCACACATACACTTACCTTATCAGTGTTTCTCAAACTTTTTACAGTGTGTACCACCTGAGAAAATGTCAGTTCTCCCATGTGCCATTATGAAAGCATGAAACTCATAAATCTTAAAACACAAAATTAGTATCTGCAGCAAAGATTTTTTCATACATTGTATACATTCTACCACAGGCAAAGTTGCCTCCATTTTTATAGTTCTTTTATTAATATTTTCTAATAACTCATTTGTAATAATTTATTCTGTTTTGGGAGTGTTTTTTATTTATCTGTATTATACTGTTTACTTTTTACTCACTATTAGCATAATTCATTATCCCCCCCCGGTCTAAAATAGACCACAGGGATCTGTTAGTTTTAAAACACTAGAATAACCTATAAGAACCTTAAAAAAGTAGATGTTAATAATCATGCCCAAGTTCAATCTTTACGTCAAAAGAATGGAATGTCCACAAAATTTACTTTAATCGCAAAAAAAGATACTTTATTAAGCAATTTAGAAACAACAAATGAAACATATTCAAAATGTAAGAGTTTAAAGAAAAGTTAAAAAGAAATTATCTCTAGTGGGTATAAAAAAAAACAACTATGTCAACCAGAGTCTTCCAGTCTTCTGCTCACTTTGACAATGTCCCCAGGGAAACTGCGAATAATCATTAACTGCAGAGGTTTTTATGAATCCGATACGAACAACATCCGATGTTAACAATCATCGCCCCCCCCCATTTTATGCATAACTGCATTTCATGATTTCTTATAATCTCAAACAGAAATTTATTATTCCCCTTCCGTCATTCAATGCATTTTTTAAAATTTCTGAGTACTTATTTTATCTTTGTCTCTTTTTAACACCCGTTATTGAACTTTAGTTGAACTTTAGTGTTTATCAATCACAACACAAATTACTTCTTCCTATTGTTATACATAATCAAATCAAAAACCTTCCTATTTCTGTGTATCTGTGCCTGCTGTTTAGGCTAAATCCTAACACACATACAAGCTTTTGTCTGAGCCGAGGGATCTCAGTCTTATTGATCATATGTAATGTGAGGAACATCTGATTTGGTCTATTTGATGAAACATGTCATGCAAGCAGAAGTGACCATTTTCACCACAGTGCTCATTAGTTATAGAAAAGCAGGTTATACATACCACCCAATTTCATGAATATCTTTAAACAGAACATTTCTTTAAGCATAAACAGAAAATCGGTTGACTACAACATTCAAGCATACAGATTTTTTTTTCAAAAGAGATATAAGAAAGACAGATATAACAAGTGTGCTAAAAGATATTAAAAACAGTATGAATGAAAAATCTTTAGTATCCAAAACAGAAAAGATCAAACCCTTTTATTCATCTTTTTGAAGCAGCTCAGAGCATGCCATTGCGAGCTTAAAAAAGGGTTTGCCACAAGATTCAAAGATTTGCTCGTTCGTTGCACCTACACACACACACACACACACACACACACACACGCACACACACACAGACAGACAGACAGTCAAAAGTCATGCATGGACAGTTTATAGTAGCTTGTTATTTTGGATAAACAGAAAGCTTAAAAATAATCATTCATAGCACAATTAAAATGAGAGATTTATCTGAAAGGCTAAAAATGTCAAATTTAACCAAAAGGTGAATATTACTTTGCAACAAAGAAGCCGATGTATTTTAGTTTGTACAGGTTCTAAAAAAGGTAAAATTCACTGTGTTGCAGGTTAGCACAGTTGGATACTTTTTAGAAGTTACCTTATAATAATCACAAAATAACTTAGTGATTTTGTTTTGATGTATTTTTGTCATATTAGTGATGTTGGTAAAATATGAATATGTATTATTTTGTGTATTTGATATCATGGCATATAATCCTGTAATTCTTTTGCATGTTTTTTTTTTCCTTTTTAGCTTGTTTAATTCTACTTATAACAAAGTAGTTAACATGCACCCATTCAGCACACAACAACGGCAACAACAGCAACAACTCCCTAATGCAAGAATAAACTTACCACATCTCCGGGCAATTACATAGAAGATTATCACGACCACAACGGCAGCAATGACAGTGCCAGCAATGATGGCAAGGCGTGTGTTAGCTTGAGAACCTGAAAAATATATGTAAGAAATGGCTTGAAAATAAACTTTTTACTTAAATGCAATTAATCTGATTACGTATAAATTTTCTATGTAATTTTGTAGCAAAAGTACAATGTCAAATATTATACTTCATGGAATCGGATCAAATGAAACCAAATATTCTGGTTTCTGTTTAAATATTTACTTTACTGGAATACATTCAGTTTATGCCAAGTATATTTTCCTTAATAATTATTTGAATAAATAAATATTGCAAATACTATTTTTATTTAGCCTCAATATATAAATAATGTGGTTTCCCAACATAGTTACTTAAACTTCCTGTTGGTTTTGGATCACCAACTGAAACACTTACATCTGTTTAATGTCTGCTGGGATCACACTGAAAGTAAAATAATATTTTTTCACAAAAAGAAGAATTTGTTGTCATAACTGCTCTATTAATATTTAAAAATAAAAATACCACAATCAGAGTAAATTTAGACTTTTTGACATGTTTCTTGGAGCTGTTGAAACAATGTGAGAGATGTTTAACTACTAAAATCCTTTTCTCACTCTCATCTGTTGTTGAACTACTTGTAGTCTAACAATATAACTAAATAAGGTTAGATGTTAGTGGGGAATTAGTTTTCCCCAAAGGTTATCTCAGCCTTCATTCTGTTCTGTGGCTGTAGCTCAGGCAGTAGAGCAGGTCATCTACTGATTGGAAGGATGGTGGTTCGATTCCTGGCTTCCCCTAGGCTGAATACCAAATGGGCATGAGGAAGATACTAACTCCAAATTGCTCTCCGATGCATCCATCAGTGTATGGATGCATGTGGATAATAGTGAGGAAAGCACTTAGAAAAAATGTGCTTGTGCAAACACACACACACCATTTCCCATTTACAACCCCTGCTGAGTGCTTTACACTGCTGGCCCTGGGACTTCGACCCAGATAACTGGTAAAACATGGATAAATGCAAAGGCGTAGATTTGGCATGGACGGAAGGGACATGTCCCCACCAATATTCAGCGATTATTGAATTGTCCCCGCCAATAATTTGATCTCTTCGAGTAAAGAAAAACAAACCCAATAGAAAGAAAAAAACGATCTGTCAGCGTCTCATTCACCCAGCGGAGCAGAAAGAGTTTAATTACGTTCTCTACTGGAGTCCGACCTCATGTGACAAATATGGCCAACTTGATTGGCTGTGCCTTTCAGGGAGCTCTGTTTAGCTTTAGCAGCAGAAAGCCTGCGCTGCGAGGAGGAGAGGAGGACGGCAGCAAAAAGGAAAAACCTGGATATAAGAAAGTATTTTTCAAAGAAACCTGTAAGTCACTTAAAGCTAGGGATGGGTATTGATAAGATTTTCACGATTCCGATTCCATTTTCGATTCTGTTTAACGATTCGATTCTTTATTGATTCTCTTATCGATTCTTATTTTTTAAAAAGGAGAACACTAAGGTCGATTAGCTTAGAACTTTGTTTTATATCTTCTCTTTGAACAAGACAGACATTTAGGAGTAACATGGCCTTACAAAGCCTTACAGCCTTACAAAGAGATCCACAGCCTGACTCTTCAATGGGGTGTCACGGGGTCCCAGGGAAACAAAAATTGTAAATGTAAAATAATAAAATAAATATTCTTCTGTACCAATAACAAAGTATAACATAAATGATTCTGTAGCAATTACACAAGAATATCCAGTAATGTCCCTCCCTACAATTAAACACATTCACTTACCGAAAATCAGGGGCATCTGCTGTGGCAAATGGGTGCAAGCCTTTAACCACAAACTTAGTCACTGCTCGGTGACATTCGTCTATCCTGGCCTGAAAGGAGACGCTACCGGTAGACTGCAGTGAGAACTGCCAGCATCTGAGCCAGACTCTGTCTGTCTCTCTTAGGGATGGGTATCGTTTAGGTTTTATCCGATACCGGTGCCAAACCGGTACTTTTGAAACGGTGCCGGTGCTTAAACGGTGCTCAAACCGGTGCTTAAAGAATGGAGAACACAAAATTGGTCCAAAAACCTCCCATGTTCAGCTGTTTTTTTGTAAAAAGATAACAATGTTAGCCTTTTCTGCAGCTATGGGGCATATATGGTATCACTCTTGGCTGGAAGCAGTGCTTAAACAATGGAAAAAACACAAACTTTGTCCAAAAACCTCTCATGTTTAACTGTTTCCCACTTTTTCTTTGGTGATTTTAGCCTTTTTGGCCAGGGTGAAGGGAGTATCTGCCATCAAACAAGAAGACAGCCACATGTAGCTATGATGATGTTTGCTAGTTCACCTTACATGCATTAATGTAATAACGTGGTTAGCCTACTCAACGTAAATTACACACGAACAACATTAAGCTACTCACGCAGAGAAGAACGGCTGCTGCTGCCATCAAATACGGCGCATTTCTCGGCTTTAAAAAAAAAAAACCGCTATGCGTCGCCAGGTGTTTCATCGGATTTGAGGTGTTACCTCCTTTGACAGTATCACCTTAAAGCACTTGTTGCAGGCTGCTGAGTTTGCATATTTTGCTGTGAAGTACAGCCAGACTTTTGACCGCTTTGCCTTGGGCATTTTAATCTGTAGCTCTGCATAAAAGAACGTACGTACCTAGACCTGCCTACTATCCTCGGAAATGTAAAATGATTGGCTAGAATCTAAAGTGTATCACAGCTTAGGAAAAAAAAAGCACCGAAATAAAGCACCGAAATGTGCGCTGCTTTTCGGTCTGGTTACTAATGTTTATGTCAGAACCGGATACCGGTACCCATCCCTAGTCTCTCTCATCGTGGTCACCTAAATGCACAGTAATGGCAGGTTTGTAATAAGGCAGATCGCGCTAACATAATATGCACTGTTAGTTGATTATTTACCTGCCGCATTAACGGGAGAGGACGTGCAAACGTTACCGCTGCTGCTGGGTTGAGATTCACGAGTCCGGAGCGGAATTAAAAACACGACATTCATTTAAGGTTATCGCGTGTTTTGTGAGCAAATGCTTTTGCATATTTGTAGTGTTTCCTCCCTTAAATGAAATATCTACTTTGCAAGTATTGCAAGTTGCCCTGTTGTCATCCGTTCTCGTAAAGTATAACCAAACTTTTGAGCGTTTGAGCCGCTTAGGCGCCGTGTTTCCTGCCAGGTAAACGACGCTCCGCAACGTGGTGACGTCATTCAGGGCGACTGGAATCGATAAGGGAATCGTTTGCAAAAATGCCAAACAATTCCAAGGAATTGAAACAGTGGGAACCGGTTCTCAACAAGAACCGGGTTTCGATACCCATCCCTACTTAAAGCCAAATTAACTCATAAAATGTGTCCGTCATAATAACGTTACAGGCTATTCTACGCTTTGGCCCACATCAGTCTAAAATTGTATGTAACCATGAATAACGTGTTTTGGAAACTAACTGCACAACAGGCAGCACTATTAGTTCTCTCAGTCTCAGAGCAGCATTTCTAATTTTGATTGAAACTGTCAGAGAAAACAGCAGCCTCGAGCAAGCCAGGATATTACAGAGGCTGTTAAAATTATATGTCTAACGTTAAAATGTTGGTGACACAATAATTTCATCCTAATGGTACTGACATATTCATAGGGTTAATTTGTGAGACAATATTTTATGAGGTGGTTTTGCAAATATCCACCTTGTAGTGCAGTTTGCACAAATTGTTTTAAAAATGCACTCACCCCACAAACATTACTGATGAGTCAAGATCTGCACAAATTGAGAGAAACACTGAAGCAGCTACACATTTTATTCCTATTGTCATGTATGTCCTATTTGTCAGGTGACAGAGGCAGCTCTGCCATGTTGTAGCTCAGACAGAGGTGAAGAGGCAAGGTCAAGGTTCAAGGTTCTTTATTTGTCACATTTTTATTAATCCTTTATTTATCCAGGTAAAAGTCTCATTGAGATTAAAAATCTCATTTCCAAGAGAGACCTGGCATCATGGCAACAAAAGTCACATACCATAACATTTAAAACAAATACAATATCCCATACAAACATGTGTAAAATGTTTGTCACATGCATACTTATGCAAGTATAACACACAGTGAAATGTAGCCTGGCACACTCCTCGACATGTGCAAAAATGGGGGGGGCGTAGAGGAAGATTATATATATATATATTAGGGGTGCAACGATACACAAAATTCACGGTTCGGTTCGATATTTTGGTGTCACGGTTCGATATTTTTTCGATACAAAAAAAAAATTCATGCCTTTTTAATTTGTCATTTATTAAATTTTCACGGCACATTCCGCACCACATCTCTGTGCGTTCATCATTTGTTTGAAGCCAGCTCACCTCCTGCAACTACTTTTCCGAGAATACGTGCTTCTTTTGTGGTTCGGACTCCTTCTGACATTTCTTTGGAGGTGGAGGAACAACACAGTAATTGCTTAAAGGAGGTTGCTTCTTCGACATCTTTAAGAGTTCTAAACAAATGTCTCTCCTCCTCCTGAAAATCTTATGTACACAAACACGCGTTGCAACTTCTTATCTTGTACACGTTTTTTATTTTGACAGCGAATGCGCACCTGCGGACCACTTATGTGCAGCCCTGGTTATTTAGCTCGTCATATTGCAGCCACAGAAATTCTTTTGTCCATGAAACCATAAAGCTGCACTTTCTTTTTTGCCTCTAGTCTGAATTGTCATAACTTTTCCGTTTTGTGGTAAGCTTTTCTTTGGCTGTCACTTCTTCACCCTGACCTGTCTTATTTGGCTCAGCAGAACTAAAATATATATCCTGCTGCTTTTACACACGAACTCACATAACGGTCAGCGATTCTCTGCGCGATCAACCTCTCACATGTTTAAGCTTCCTGCGGGAGATTTCACTTGTCATGTTTGCATATTAAGCTAACGATTGATAAGACGATGTCAGAGGAATTGGTGCGCAAATTATCATCACTCACCAATCAGTACCGTCGCTCTCTATACACAGTTCGCGCGATTGCAAAGTGAAAGCAAAAAACAAGAGCAAATTCAAACGCGATTTCAATATGTGACATATTGAAATCGGAAGCATTTAATCACAATGCGTCTGTGCTAATAATTGGCCTCTGGGCCTGAAGCTCGGTCCTCTCTGGCACAGCTGGCTGCCGGCAGAGCCCGCGGGCACGCCACTGCAACCCCCTCTGACCTCTGCTCCGTAGCTGCGGGGTGACCTCTCCTTTGGGGCTCTACTCAGCTCTTCCCAGGAGGGTGGCACGGTTCCCCCCCCCGCTTTGGTGGTCCTCCTCGGGTCCTTGTACTCTGGGGCCTCTGGATATCTGGGGCCTGGATCTCCTCCATACCTGCTTCATACCCTGGTGGACGGGGCTATGGCTCCCCACACTCCCTAGCAGATCGTTACATGGAGAAACCTTTGGAATACAAGCATGCTGATCCACACAGGTGTGCACACAGGTGTACACACGGGTGTTCACAGACGCAGACTACACCTTTCTTGGCTGCTGCCTCACAGCACATTGTGCGCTGTCGATCTTGTGTGCTGCACAATATCGTTTATTATTTAGTATCTACTGTTATCTACTGCTAGCTAGTTTATTGTGATGGTGCTGTTTTTTTATTATGTTGCTCTTTGTTGTTTGCTTTCTCTTCTGTTTTTGTTCTCCATACAGGTGATCCAGGTGTTTTGTTTGTTTTTTGTTTTTTTTTCTTCCCCCCTTTCTCACCGTCTCTTTTCCCCTTTGGTTTTCTTTCTCTCCCTCTCTTTCTTTCATTCTTTCTCCCTGTCCTATCCCCCAGTCATGTCTGTCCCATTTGTAGCAACTGAAAATAAAATAAATTCATAATTATAATAAAGGTCAATCAAATGGACCAATATGGCAAGGATATGATGATCCACTTGGTAAAATAAATCCGCTTGGCATCTTTCTTGGCCTTAAGACAACAATTCTGATGGCTAAAGATCCAAACGGGACACAAAGAAAAAAAAAAGTCACATATTGATGGTAAATGGCAAATGGTAAATGGCCTGCATTTGTATAGAGCTTTAATTGACAGTGGCTCACCGATGCCAATGACACAATTACCCAGCTACATTTCCGAAAGAATGCAAAAGCATTGACATATATTTTTCCTTCCTACAATAGCCCGACGGGCAGGGCAGAGATAGATTTTGGTAGCCCGACTGGAAAAATCGCTAGCCCCGGGACGTCGGGCTAGCGATTTTGCGAGCCCTGTATGTGATTGAGGAATCACTCATCTTTGGAAAAGAGAGTTTATTACAGAGAAATGGCTCTTTCCAAAATAAAAGCTATACTATACGCTTCTTCTGGGCTATATTCTCAGCAGCATATTAAACATATCAGGTCCCCATAAGGAGAATCATGTGCTAACGGCTGTCTAAATGACTCGGGTAAAGTTTGTAGCATGTGTGCTTGTCGTCTGCTTCCACTTGTCTTTGCACTAGGATGATGTCAGCGTAAATGTGCAGTCATATTCGTTGTGTTCCCACTAGTGCTGTCAGCGTAAATCTCGTTGAAATGACGTTAACGTCACAACACGGCAAATCTCCGTTAACGAGCTACCGCGGATCGCCCCGTGCATGGGGCTGGACAGCCAACACGTTAACGAGCTAACTGCGCTAACGCACTAGCTCCCACCCATGTAATTGAGCATTGCGTGGCACATCCAACATACTGTTTTACTTTAGTCCATGACTCGCTTACCTTCAGGGTCATACGTCACATGAAAACCAAAATAGTTCCAAACGCCAGATCTGAATGAGGGTGGGGGAGGTTCAATTTGCCATGTTGCAAGGAGAGCTTAACTTCTGTCTCGCTAGCTTGCACTGCGCTCAGTGAATCTGCGTTCGACTACTCTGCCTAGGCTCCACTGTCGAGCGCAGATCCACTGAGCGCTCAACACAGACAGCATCGTCAGAAGGAAAGTTGATAAAATAAATTAAAAATTTTTGTATTGTTCGATACATATGCGTACTGAAACGAAAGCACTGTATCGAACGGTTCAATATCGATACGAGTATCGTTGCACCCCTAATATATATATATATATATATATATATATATAGGATATACATTGGGTGAATGTGCAGTAGTAGCAGCAAGCAGGTGAATTCTGTACATTAATATGAATAGACATCTGACTATTTTACAGAATAGACAATATAAACATATGTAAAATTAAAGGAGTTTGAAATGTACATTGTGCCTTGGTTTAGAGTGTCTAGAAGAGAGTCCTGTCTCAGTCAATTATAGATGATGTGAGAGGGCGGGTGTGTGTGTTTGTTTAGGGCCCGGATGGCTTGGGGATAGAAGCTCCTCTTGAGTCTCTCTGTCCTTGCCCGGATGATGCGGAACCTTCTACCAGATTGCAGAAGTGGGAACAGTTTCTTGCCAGGATGGGACGGGTCCTTCAGTATCTGCGCTGCTCTAGTCCGGCATCTCCTGGTGTAGGTGTCCTGAAGTGGGGGGAGAGCAATCCTGCAGCAGCGTTCTACTGTATGGATCACTCTCTGGAGAGCTTTTTGGTCCTTCACACAGCTGTTCCCAAACCACGATGTCATGTTCTGTGTGAGGATGCTCTCCACAGCGCCTGTATAGAAAATCCTGAGGATCTTTGGAGAGACCCTGAACTTCCTCAGTTGTCGTAGGTGATACAGGCGCTGCCTAGCCTTTTTGGTCTGGACCTGAATGTGGGCAGACCATGTCAGGTCTGAGGAGATGTGGACACCAAGATACTTGAAGGACTGCACCCTCTCCACTGGAGCTCCATTGATGATAATGGGCTTGTAGTCTCTGTGCTGACTCCTTCTGAAGTCCACCACCAGCTCCTTGGTCTTGCCGACGTTCGGCTGGAGGTGGTTGTCCTGGCACCATGATGCCCGATTCTTCACTTCATCCATGTAGGCCGCCTCATCGTTGTTGGAGATGGCGCCCAACACCACTGTGTCGTCAGCAAACTTCACAATGGTGTTGGAACCATGGGTGGCCACACAGTCTGAAGTGTAGAGGGAGTAGAGCAGTGGCGAGAGGACACATCCCTGAGGTGCTCCTGTGTTGATGGTGATGCTGTTAGAGACGCATCTACCCGCCCTCACCACCTGAATTCTGCCAGTGAGGAAGTCCAACACCCATGCACACAGACGGCTGTTAAGTCCCAGATCCCTGAGCTTTGTGAACAGTCTGCAGGGCACTATTGTTTTAAACGCTGAACTGTAATCAACAAACAGCATTCTCACATAGTTACCCTGTTTCTTGTCCACGTGGCTGAGGGTGGTGTGCAGGATGTGGGCGATGGCATCCTCTGTGGATTTGTTGGGTCGGTAGGTGAACTGAAGTGGATCTGTGGTGTCTGGGATGGAGGAGGAGATTATGTTCTTCAGCAGCCTCTCGAACACCTTCATTACTACTGAGGTCAGTGCAACTGGCCGGTAATCGTTCAGGGATAAGCGTTTGCAGTTCTTGGGCACAGGGATGATGGTGGATCTTCTGAAGCATGTGGGGACCACAGACTTTGCCAGGGACTCGTTGAAGATGGAAGTGAACACACGTGCTAGCTTGTCAGCACAGCAGCGCAGCAGATGGCCGGTGATGCCGTCTGGCCCCGCCACTTTCCTTGTGTTCACTCTCCTCAATGCCACTCGGATGTCATGCTCCGCGATGCTGGTCACCGGTCTCTAGCTGATGACATCACTGTCCTCGGTAGTCAGGCGGTAGATAGCATTAGCCGCCTGGCTAACCTTGAAACGGGCGTAGAACTGATTCAGCTCGTTTGTGAATGCAGAGTCAGCGTTGATCAGCGCAGTGTCCCTGGCTTTGTAGTCCGTAATGGTGCGTAGTCCGTGCCACATACTTCGTGTGTCGCCCTGGTGGAAACGGGACTCCACACGTTCCCGGTACCGGCATTTGGCATCTCTCACCACGCGCCGCACGCCGTATGAGGCTGCTTTGTAGGCGCTCATATTGCCAGTGGCGAGACCCGCGTTGTAGGAGGCGGTCCTGGCGTTTACTGCAGTGCGGATCGATCTGTCTATCCACGGTTTCTGGTTTGGGAATGTGGTGACTCTCGCAGTGGGGATAATCTCCTCTGCTAGAATATTGACGAAGCATACTGCTACTTCCGTAAACTCGTTGATGTCGACTGCACATGCTCTGAACATGTCCCAGTTGACGTCGTTGAGTGCGTTCTGTAGCGTAGCTTCTGATTGGGCAGACCACCGTTTTACCTCCCTCGTGGTTACTTCTTCCCTCCGTATGTTTTGTTTATACTGGGGAATGAGGAAGACGGCGTTGTGGTCAGACTTCCCAAAAGCCGGGTGTGAGACAGCTTTGTAGCCCTGCTTGTATGGCGTGTAGCAGTGATCCAAAATTTGATCCCCCCTCGTTGGACACGAGACATGCTGGTAAAAGTTTGGCATGACTTGTCTGAGGTTCGCTTTATTAAAGTCTGCTGCTACAATGAGAACTCAGCACATCATGTAATTCGGACATGATGTGCTGAGTTCGCTTCAAAACAAGGACCTGGGCGCAGCCCTCATTGGGAAGCCTGATCACAACGCCATTTTCCTCATTCCCCAGTATAAACAAAACATACGGAGGGAAGAAGTAACCACGAGGGAGGTAAAACGGTGGTCTGCCCAATCAGAAGCTACGCTACAAGATGCAGGTGACTGACTGATGATTTGGTGCTATAGATGAACTAGTATTTATCATCATAACAATTGTTAGGCTGCTGATGTAAATTGATTCATTAGTGTATATTTGTGTATATTTGACAAATAATATATATGGCACAAATCAATGTGTCAGGTAGCAATATGTCCTAGTGCAGTCAGAGGGGAAGAGCCAGGGCCAAAGGTGAGGCACATCAAGCACATAGTAATAATTTTAATCTGAGGATAAAACGCATGTTCTTAGGATGAAAGATACTTCAGTGATCTCAGAAGACTAAAAAGATGGCTAAGGCCAAATGAGATTAAACAATGCTGCTCTATGCCATGTCCACCAGGAGAGACTGGACAGTATAGATGTAAAACCAATATGCCAGCAGTTTATCTCAGTTACCGAGAGGAGCAGGCATGTGTTTGGCTCCTTCACATAGTGGACATTGAGTTGTTGTGTGGGGCACCAGTAGTCCATGTCTGTTGCTGTAACAGTAGTTCATGTTTAGAATAAAAAAATCCCAGCTCACTTATTTGATTGGGGCAATAGTGCCTAAAATGCTGCATAATTTTGCTGAAGAGATCTTTTACTTTGTGGTAATCTTAAATGAGTAGTTTTATGGACAAAAACCACCAGGTCATTAAGTGTTCCCTTAGTGCTAATGTGTCAGAGATGTTGGTGTATTATAACTGCAGTAATGTTGTTAAGTCCTTAAAGTCATATTCTTTTATTGTCATGACTGTATTTGAAGCTATTTTTATTTTTGTATGATACCTGATTTATATGGAATGTGGAAGTAAACTAAAGCCTAAAGTACTTAGTCAGTCATTTGTTTAATAGTAATTTAACATTATATAATTCACATAAAAAAAACTATGAATTGTAATTTTAAATGGTTTAAAAGCATGCAGAATAGCATTGTGGCGGAGGTGTGGTCCCGGGCGCGGCTGCAGGGGAGGAGTGGTGCAGTGAGCTCAACGGGGCTGTGCTGGAGACGCAGGTGAGAACAGCTGATGGCGTTTGGACTGATGATGGTTTCCTTCCCTTTTATAGTGAGACGGGAGAGGAGCGGAGGGGAGGCTGGAAATCAGCTGAGACCGGAGCTGTCAGACGGTGGTCGGTCATAACAAGTGAAAACTATAAATAAATGTGGCATCTGGCGACAAACAACTGTGCGTGTGTCAATGGAAAATTGTATTTAGTAGTCAGTATAATCTTTTAATTATATAAGTTTGCATATGGTAGAATACTGCATGTAATCATTTGTGTTTAGAAGTATATAGTTGGTGACATATTTAAAGAATGTCTCATCCTAGGAAGTCTGTAACAACGGTGTGTACTTTCCAGGGTGTTCTGACTTCACCCCCACATCCTAGGAGCATGGGAAAGGTTGTACCTTGTCTTATTGTTTTACGGTAGGATTAACGTAGCTGTGTCAGTTTTAGTCTAAGTGCCTTTTTACATATAGATGAACTGTTGGATTTTCCAGACCAGCAGGTTAAGGGAAGTTGTTTATGGGGTCACACTCTGACACACACACACACACACACACACACACACACACACACACACACACACACACACACACACACACACACACACACACACACACACACACCTCCACATTCCAATGTAAGGAACAACCACCCACTGAAGTATAAATAAAGACCGGGGTAGTCTCTCATTTGCGAATCTTGGAGCCTCACTCTTGGTGTGTGAGCTCTGGAGGCTGCCCTTGCTAGCAAGAAAATCGGTCTGTTTCTCCTCTCTGATTCTCTGCTGAAGAAGTGTTTTAGAATATATCTCTTAACAGCGTGTGTGTACGTGTGTGAAGTGCATTTCACAAGCATATGTAGACAAGTATATTTCTCCTTTTTTTTTTTTATCAAGAAGCAAAGACAAAAAGGAAAAAAAAAAGAAACAGGGCAGAGTTCGGTGGTTGAATCATCCGTCCCCACCAATGCCAAAACCAAATCTACGCCCTTGGATAAATGTTATTTTCATTCATTCTATTCATTTTTAAAAACATTTTTAAATTTAATTATACAAATTGAGTTCAATAAAATGCTCTTACTGGTATTTCCATCCACCGCTGAAGTATTGATGGTTAGAGCCCTGACAGCTGGAGCCTTGACAGCTGGAGCCTTAACAGCAGAAGCACTGACAGCAGAAGTAATGACGGCTGTAGCACTGACGGCTGTAGCACTGACAGATGGAGCTGTTGATATATTGAGAGAAATATCAAGGTACTGATCGACAATTCTAAATATTTTGATTAAATATTTTTTACTTGTTGCGGACCCTACATCCATTTAAACATTTACTTTATATTGCGCACATTTTAAAGATGTGTAATTCCCTTGGATATACAAAATCATTGATGTTTACACTAGAAAAAAAATACTGTGTTCAGTGTTGCAGCTGTAAAAACTGTTGGGTAGTAAGCATACATACCTGCTGAGGCTGAATAAGTGAGAAGCAAAAGCAGCAGTCCCACTAAAGTCTCCATTGTGCTGAATGAAATCAGGATGCTGACAAATGGCTAAATGCTCAATTGACTAGCGTTTTCTTTGAGCTGCTGTTAGGGTGATGAACTGTTACTGAAAATTGACAAGTATATTTCCTCTTTTGCTTTTGGCAATAATTGCCTAGCTTTCACATTGCTTTATACCTTCTTCCTCATTTTATAGTGTGTCCGTTTGAATTAGATGCATTTATTAGATCATATATGCATACACGAATGAATATCAGTACAGTAAGAAGAGTATAAAATTGTGAGTGTCTATGAATGAATCAATGCAGCTTAACAGTCGCCTCAAAACCCTTTATATTGTAAAATGGCCTGTATTTGTATAGCGCTTTTCTAGTCCCAAAGGACCCCAAAGCGCTTCACACTACATTCAGTCATCAACCCATTCACACACACATTCACACACTGGCGATGGCAAGCTACATTGTAGCCACAGCTGCCCTGGGGTGGACTGACAGATTGTACCGTAAAGGCTCTGAGATAATACAAAGAAACCCCAACAATCCAATGACCCTCTATGAGCAGTTCTGAATTCAATTCTGGATTTAACAGGGAGCCAATGAAGAGAAGACACTGTGGAAAATATGCGCTTTAATCTTCACCCTGATTCTCAGTCGGACTTGCAACAGGTTGTCTTGCCCATGCACATAGATGACTCTTCAGGCCTTGAAATGTTGAAGCTCAAATTCAAATTTTATTTGTCACACACATAATCATACACAGTACAACATGCAGTGAAATGCTCATTGCTGTGCAATGCCCGACCATTAAACTACACTACAGAAATGTTCAAAATTTACAAAATTACAAATTTTACATTTAGAAATTTAGAGAAAATTACAAAAAAAAAAATTACAGTTAAATAAGAAAGGGTCTAACAGATGTAAACAATAAATTAAGAATTTAACCTAAGAATTAAAGACTAAACTAAGAGTTCGATGTAAATTATAAAGATAAAAATAGGATGTCCAAATGAACAATTTAAGAAAGAAATTATAAGAAGTGTGCAAATAAACAGTGTGTGTGGTGCTGTGATGTATGAGAGTCCAGTCATAGACCTAACTAGTGTTAGAGGCCATTGCTCTAACACTAGTTAGAGTCCACAGTTTGAGCGACTTAGAACTTCTGAAGAGCACATTAGCTTACTAAAAACAGTAGCTAGCTAATACTGCCAGATGTATTCAAAATCCTGAAATACAACTGGCAGTGAGGAAACAAAAAAAACAACAACAACAATAATTCGTTTGTCAATATAATAGCTAATCTGTGAGCTAAAAGGAAAGGGACTAGATGACCTGACTAGATGTCAGAAATAAATTTGATAATTTTTTAACCCTTTAAAACCGGTCAGAGCGGGCACGCTCCGTTTTGCGCAACTACTTTTAAATCCTTGTAGAACTGCAACCACGTAAGCTAGCACAATATTTTGTAGTTGTAGTTACATCTTATGCCATCACTTTTATTTATGTAGCAAATACTTAAAACACTTATAAGATAAAGGGTAACTGACCCAAAACACTTTCTAGTTGATGTAGAGGGAACAATAACCTCAATCTAAATCCTGAACAGTTAATCAGGAACTACCGGTTCATCTTCAGCTTCAGAACCATTTTTGTGCTCAACTGAAAACTCATCATGTGCTTTCATTTTTGATGAGCACACACACACACACACACACACACACACACACACACACACACACACACACACACACACACACACACACACACACACACACACACACATAGCGAGTACAACAGATGACCTGACAATGAACAGAGGAAGACAGGTGATTAAATACACACAGGAAGTCGTCAGAGGAAGTGAGAACACGTGAGGAAATGTAATGACACCACAGAGAAGTAAAACCCAACACAATGAGGAAAGAACATAAGACTCTTTCAAAAAAAAAAAAAAGGAAACATGGAGAAAAACACAGTAATCAAAGAATGAAATTAAATTACACAAAACACTGGGTTGCAGACCCACTACTGTGACACACAGAAAACAACAAAAACAAAAAACGTATGCACTATCGTTATGGTCAGAGGAAGCTTTGTGAAGCTTTGAAACATGTATTAAGGCTTATTACTCAAAACTTTTCAACATGGTCCTGTTTGGTTGCCAAAAATATGTAGAAGGACTCTACAACTTGAAATAAAGTGCTTCATTATGATTGCCCACTCCACAGAGCTGAATTGACAGCTTCAGTTTTTCAGATCCTGGTTTAGCAGATCGCTGCCATCTACTGGCTGGCTGGAGTTTTTATTGTGTTTTCCAGTATCTGCTGCACCACCAAGTTCAGTATTTAGTAACCCGTGTTGAGTTTGATGAGCAGCTCACAGCTGGAGCTCTGTGTGTTCAGTCTGAAGGTTTCAGGTAAACCAGCGTGTAGCTCCAGGCCGGCTGCACAGTTTGTGACAAACATCAGAGCTCCTTCTGTTCACATCAGGCTGCTCTCGTCCTTCCTTCTACTCCCACATTTATACTGTGAGCAGCTCTGACTGACAACATGCTGTCACACTGAAAACTTCACATCTGCTTCTTCCTCCTCAACAATTCATCTTTACAGTCTGATCTGCAGCTTCAAGGACCTCTCTGCTCCTGACTCTGTGCTGCTTTCATTAATGTTTAGACCTTCTTCATCAAATGTTATGTTAGTTTCTGATGCCAGGGTTCAGTTTTCTATGGTGCTGATCATAGGGTGTGCACTGGTTAAATGCTAGTATGGCCCTCAAGCAAATGACAAGGCCAGGTGATGATCTTCCAGTTCTTTAATTGGCAGATTTTGCAGAACACTTACGTAGGTGGGTTTGGCTGTGGTTGTTCTAGAAAACAGAACACAAACTACAATCCGATGTAAACCACAATAATCACATTATTCATATTTCTGCATTTTTTTTTCTCAGAACATAAATCCACACTTGACTCTGTTGTCAGCTTAATTTTTTGTTGTGATCATGTGGTGACCTCCATGTATTATTATTATTATTATTATTATTATTATTGTTATTATTATTATTATTATTATTATTATTATTATTTATAATAATAATTATTAATTATTTATTTATTTATTTATTTAATTAATTAATTTCTATTTATTTGCATATAGTACTTGTGCAACATTCATTTGGTTTAAGTAAAATTCATGTAAATGTTTACATCATGAATATCAAGTGAAAAAAAAGTTTGATCTTTAGAGATTTTTACATTACTTACTTTATACATACTTAATACATTTTAGATGTATTGTTTGTTGAAGGTAAGAAGAAACTGCTGAAACCATGTTGAGTTTGTTTTTGGTGTACACATGATCTGTACTGATCTGATGCAATATGTGATAAAGCTGAATCATCCCTGTGTCTGTAGTGCTCAGTGTTTATCTCATGAAGCAACCAATGAATGCGCAGCAATGAATATTAGAAACTGATTGGACTGGAGTGACTGGTTTTTCAGCGACACATTAATCCTGTTTCCTGCTCGGCTCCAGCGACTCCTTTCACTTTGACAGCGGCAGTTTGGATAATTGTGTCGGAGTCTGGGGTCTTTATCTGTGGTAAGTCTTTTTATTTATTTTTGTTTGTCTTGTTTTTGAGTCAGAGAACGAACAAACAAGAACCTTGTAACAAAAAGCAGGTTAACTTCATAATAAATATCATAATCTAACTCCAACCCTGCTGACTCTGATTCAGTGATAGGACTAGATGTTACAATCTCTGACAATGCATAGCTTTAAATGGAGAAAATCTTAAGGGAGGACTGTTACAAGGAAAGGCAGCCCAGAAACTTTACCAGCGGGACACATCGTTGTGTGCCACGACTTCACAGGGTGTTTCGATCTTTTACCCAAGACCAGCCCATTTCTTTCCTTCCTTGATTAGGTTTTGGTATTAGCCAATAAAATCTCAAATATACAGGACCAATTTAATAATGGAACATTGTATTTGATGCTTCTTTAGAAAGAAACAAGTGTAAACCAATTCTTTTGTATGCTATTGTTTAGTTGTGTATGAACTGAACAGTGTTCCTGGTGAGTATTTAAAGGATCACCACCAACTTTGCCAGAGTCTTTGCACTTTTCTTTAATATATTTGGCAAATAGAGACAACCACAGAGCTGACTGCAGCAGCATCTTTGTTTTTTCTTTCGAACTCAGGAGCCCTGCTGTCTGATATGGCTGAAGATGAAGCACGTTTGCTAAAATTATGAAACATAATTCCAGGATTAAACTGAGTAGTCACGTGCCTGTGTTGAACTGTGACAATCATCAGTGAGCTTTTCAGCTGTTTGGGGCAGGGTCAGTTTCCTCCCCTGACTTTGAAAAGATCCTGGTTTTTGACCCAGTTGACTTTTAAGCTGTAAGGTTTTATTTCTACACTGTTAATGAAAGCTAGAGAGCTTGTTCTGCTTTCAAAGGAAAATGTTGTAGCAGCTCAAGGGGTGAGAGAACTATCCCAAAGACTCACTGTTCACACAAATATAAATGTGCAGACTTACAGTATTATAACACTTATTCCGGTAACGTTGTTCATTTTTAATGTGACTGTAGCTGTTTTTCTGGTATGAGACTGCTCTGCCAGTTAATGAGCTCTGGTAAGCACTGGTTGAATTCCTTACGGCATGGTGTATCAGCTTTAATTAGTTGTGGAAATATGATAGTCAGACAATTTCAGGAATTTGACTCTAGTCAGTCACTCGAACCACAGAGCAACAACTGTTTAGTACACTATCATTAAGTACATTAAGTGGAATGCATTTATTCCTCCACTCATAAGAATCAAGTTCATCCAGCAGACTCTCACTCCTTCATTTATGTTCAGGACAGGACTAGTAATCTGGCAAACCAGGCATTTACCTGATGGGTCAATATAATCTTTTCATAATTGAAATAATCATACAGGCTACAGTTGGCTTAAGGGGTGAGTGACAATCAGCCCTACAAGTACTGCCATCAACCCACTGGTTCATGTTTATTACTCCCCTGCTGTCCCCATGTTCTTGTGCACCTTGTTGGAAGAACTGGTTGGTATATATAGAAACACAAAAGCAAAAAAAAGGATGGAGCTGAAAAAAATAAATAAATACAATTAAATGTTCAAGTTAACTGACGCTTAAGCAGCTGCACCATCAATATTAATTCGAACAACAGCACTGAAACATTCAGAGCATGTGTGCCACAGAAGAGCTGTGTGTGGTGTGCTGTGCAGGAAAAGGCAGCTGGAAGCCTGTAAAAACAAAACGTGCAGAGAAACACCGTAAACAAACATACACTGTTTCACAGCATCTGTGGGCGTGGGGTCTTTTTGTGTCAGAGCAATAAAAAAGGAAAGAAAAAAATTCATTTTTGGGAAATGGCTTAAATATAAATGGGATCAACACTGAAACAACTCCATTGGGACTGAACCTATATTTTCTGTTATTGCTACAGAGTGGAGAAACTCACTGATCAACAGCACAGGATCTGCAGTCTGGAGATGTTGCTCAGAGGGACAAAGAAACGCATGAAGAAACGCACCACAAAGAAGCTCTGAACGTGAAATCCTTGAAGAGATTTTCTCTTATCTTTGTTTGCACTTGAAAGTTTTTCAAGAAGCAGCACTCTTTTCCAGTGGTCACTGAAATATTTCTTTGAGGTAAGATTTCTTTAATGTTGTTAAAGGATCAGAAACATTAACATTTAGAATAAAACACATGATGTTATATTAGACTGCTGGGCTGCTTCCTGTGAGATGCAGAGAGTAACAGGAAGCTTGTTTTGCTTGTTGATTTTCAGAGTAATGAGTGATGGCTCTTCAGGAGATCAGTGTGATCTTTACACACAGACCCTCGGCCTTCTCTGCTGCTGTGCTGCTTCTAACACTCGTCCTCTGCAGAGGTGAGTATACAGATGTTTAGCAGAGTCACACTTTATACAAATGATTAAGCTCAGAATCTGAATCATGAAAAACTCAAAGAATATGAATTAAAAACAAAACACTGCGTAACAGACCCAGGACCCTGACACCTTTAGGATTGTAGGTCTGTGTAGTAACCTGTGGTTATTTTTAAATCTCATTCTTTTTGCCTGAAATTAGATTTTCAAAAAAACAAACAAACCATAAAACACACCAATGAAAATATGTTAAACATTTTTACAAATTACAATCAGGATGAGAAATGAGGCAAAAACAAAAAAGGAAAAGAAAAGCACAAACAGTAACAAGGATTAAAAACAGCATTAGACAAATATCGGAGTCAATGTTTAAGAAGAGTGAGCCAGTTTAAACAGATGGGTTATAAGTTCTGACTCAAACGAGGGAAGCGAGTCAGTATTCTTGATATCAGGAGGAAAATAATTCCAGAGCTGAGGAGCAGAGCAACTGAAAGCTCTGTTACCAAGTTAAGCAGAGTTTTACTGTCAACCCAACAATATACACTCAAGTATACAGTGGGATAAAATATTGTCCTCCTGCATCGAAGGTGCAAACTGTAAAAATAAAATGAAAGATTTAAATATATGACAATACAGAAATAAGAGAAACTAGGAATGAATACAACAGTATGGTACCTTAATAGAAATAGAATAAGAAATAGAAAGAATCAGGATTAGCTTAAATACACAGAGTCAAACAGTGCAATACAGCATAGTGCAAGTATTGGATATGAGAGGAGAGTTTAACGTGTTGTGTAGTCCAAGAAGTGTGTAGAGAAGAGACTCCAGTGTGGAGGAGGGCAGCATGGTGTTCAGGAGATGGACTGTTTGGGGGGAAAAGCTAATTCACAATGTCGACAACCGGCTCCTGATACTGCAGAGTCATCTTCTGGATGAAAGGGGAGTAAACAGTTGGTGGGAGGGGGGACGCGGGTCAGCTATGATGCTAGTGCCTTTACGAATGCAGCTTGAGGTGTAAATATCCTGTAGACTGGGTAGAGAGCAGCTGTTACTGAGTACAGTAACAGCCTAGAGATGATATGATGGTAAAAGTATCCATGGAGACCAACACTGGTTGATGTAGAAGACTGTAAACATGATCATTTCTGCCTTAAGTTGGACTTTTTAACACAAGAGTCTTTGTGGCTTATGCTGGGCAGACACTGTGCGATTTTTTCAGTCGCGCGATTCAGCTCCTGCTCAAACTGCACGATTGACTCACAGGGGTCAGAAGTTGGTAGGTCACGATGCAGGGTCTCACACTATACGGCCCGATGCTTCAGAGGTGTGGACTCGAGTCACATGACTTGGACTCGAGTCAGACTCGAGTCATTAATTTTATGACTTTAGACTTGACTTGAAAAAATGTTCTAAGACTTGTGACTTGACTTGGACTTTTACACTAATGACTTGGGACTTGAATTGGACTTGAACCGGTTTACTTGAAAAGACTTGATATTTTACCCCAAATATAAAATTTAACATGCATATTATATAGAGATTGAAAATGTGACGTCATTCACGGGTAAACCGCAAAGGATTCTGGGAACTCGTGGCAAGCGGTACTAGCGCACGCAGGCTTTCAATTGAAATCAGTCACACAGCGATAAAAAGAAACACAAAAATGTCAAGAAGCTGTTGTATTATTAACTGCAATAGCCGGTCGCATGACAGCCACGGGAAGCCGACGGGTAAAGAGATCGGTTGTTATCGGATTACGTCGTTGAAGAGAAATTGTTCGAGCCATGTTTCCGAAGTAACAAAGAGGCGACTGGATTGCAGCCATTCAAAGACCAAATATAACGTCCCAGAACACTCCAGCTCACAGGTTAGTCTGCTCCGAGCATTCCCACAAAGGCAAGTCTTCTGTTGTAGTTAATGCGTCATTTTTCTTAACATAACTGGTGATATAGGTTACAAGCAAGTCTGGCGCTGAACAGAAATTGTCGCGCTATGCTCCTTTGTTTATTGTGCATAAATAATTGTCCTGACACAATATTGCGTTTCGCTTCTGTTATTATGGTACATTGACAAAAACATATACTTTTATTCACAGGGTAAAACAGTTGTTTTGTATCACTAATTGTCCAGTACGATTACAGCATACAATATTATTGTCACTGCTACATTTCTGTGATGCTACCAGAAATTATTTCCACTGCTAATTAATTACCATTGAGCTCAAAGGTCCTATTAATAAACGGTTAACGAATGTGTATTTATGACGACGATTTGTGAGACTGGTAAACTTATGATACGTACGATGGTCTTTACTTTCTACACGGTGCATTTCAAGGTCCTGTACCCATTCGTCGGTAAACTGTACCTGGGCTTGTTGCAGTGACCGGAAGTTACTAAACTTCATGAGTGTATGCACTCACTCCAAGAACCGTATGATTATAAATATGCATATAAATATGCTACGATGAGATAGCTGACTTCATCTAACTAGCAAATGTTGTCCAGGCTACGTTGGTGATGCAGTTTTTTTTTTAATGTGTATGATATTTTTGTCATGCGATTTTAAAGCCGGTCCTACAACCGCATCCAAGAATAACATGCAGCTTATCTCAGAACTGTCGGTGAAAATTATTCTTGGAGCTAGGTTTAATTGAGCTGCATTTTAAAGAGGTGCAATTTCACAATTTGTGTATATTTTCTAAGTTCACTATTTTGTCATGTGTTGAGAAAAACACAGATTTAAAAATTACATGGTCTAATATTTACATTTAGCATAACTGCAACATGCTTTTTTTCGTTTTTTTTTTTAAAGACTCGAAAGGACTTGAAATTCAAAATTTCAGACTTGTGACTTTACTTGGACTTTTACACCAGTGACTTGAGACTCGACTCTGACTTGCCTGACATTACTTGAGACTTGACTTGAGACTTGAGGATAAAGACTTGAGACTTACTTGAGACTTGCAAAACAATGACTTGGTCCCACCTCTGGGATGCTCTGATGTGACCTGAGTGCTCACACTGTGCCTCCATAAAGTCCAAAATGAAGGTTATAACAGAAATTCTGTCGCTCGCTCTCTCTCTCTGTCTTTCACTCACACAGACACACCACCACCATCAACTTTGCTAAATTGCTAATGAAAAACATTGATCAGGCAGCTGTGATTGAGCAGCAATGTAGATCCAACTATTTTCACGGTTGTTGTGGTCGTGATAATTTTGTGATGCCACATCGAAAAGGCTCGGATGAGCTTTCCAAAGTTCTACTAGTTGTACCTCCATCGTGTCACACAGCGGAAATTTGTGTTTTTATGTTTTATCAATCTGTGTATTGGTACATAGTGTTGATTTTATTTGCATGATTTTATTGTGATATTTATATTGCATGTTTGTTTATTGATATTTATACTGCATGGTTTTATCCTCATATTTATATTTGTGTTAATGTTATACCATGTTCCTTTAACCCACTGTGGACTAAGCAGACAATTGTAGGCACCTGTGAGGTGGGGGCGTTCCCCAAGGTGGCCTATCAGCCGCCAGGTTGACCTGTTAAAGGGGATGGTGAGCGCAGAGACAAAAGAAGAAAGAAGCGATGCACGAAGGGTGAGCAGGAGAAAAAGGAACGCGTGCAAGCCCGCACGTGTGTGGAATGAACTACTTCCTGACTGTGGGGCGCCGCGGGTCGTTCGGCGATCTAGTCCTAACGGCAGGAACGGCAACAGTGGGTGGCAATGGCCGCAATGCACAACAGGGCAGGGATGCCCTTCTGCCTGCATCTGACGGTGAGACGAGGGAGGCCGTGTTCAGGTGTGGAGTGGGGCGGGACTGTGCGGCGACGCACTGTCCGGAGGAGACAGGTCTGCGATAGGAGCCTCCTCCCTGGTCTGTTGCTGGCAAGTTTCCCCATCCCGGAAGAGAAGTTCCTCTCCTGTCTCTTTCAGATAAGGACCATCGCCCATTTGTGGCTGGATTGTGGGATTAAGGGACTGTGGGAGGGTAATTTTAGCATATGGAAAACATGGTTTAGCCTTGTTTTAATACTGTATAGTTATTTCTGCCGGCAGGGTTTTTAGCGGATTGCAACACTATTTTTATTGTATATGGGGAATTGTATCTTGTATTCTGTGACTCTGGCAGTGGTTTTTTTTTTTTTTTTTTTAATGGAAAATAAATGGTGTGTTTGAAGCCAGCTAAGTTTCTGTGCCCTGAGCGCTGACCCACCCACTCCCCTTTTTCGCTTGTACGTATAACAGACGTGGTGGTGGTGAAGATTTAGGTCCACCAGTCTTAGCGGCTACAATCGCTTGTGTCCAGATCACACGCTGCACTGCCATGTTGCTCCGACTTTTTCGCTGACATTTGTGTTTGCGCGTGCGCAGTGCAAACTGCGGTGACACCCTCACGATGGTCGCGAGGATATCAAACAGGTTGGAAATCCTCACGACCAAGCGATTGATGATGGGGAGCTGGTCGTGAGGTGTTAATCGCGTCTCGTTACCCCACGTATACTGCACGACGCACGATAAAGGCCAAAATCGGGCCGATCGCCAAAACGGTCACACGACTCAAAAATCTGCTCAAAATGGGCCAAAAATCGCACAGTGTAAGCCCAGCATTACACACGTGAGGCTAATTCTTCATGGAGCTGCTGGTCCAGGTAACATCCCTGAAGGAGGCCTCAGAGTCTGAGTCGACCACAGAAATCCACAGTGTCCAACCTCAGTGACACTGTTACTGAGCAGCTTCATCAGGACATGTGAGGAAACCAACACTGAAGAGCTACAAACTGTTCCTCTGATCACAACACTTTTTTTAGTGTCTTCATGTTTTCATGTTTCAGTTTTGTAAGTTTCCACGTGATAAAACAAAACTATGTACAGAGCCAAGAGCAGCTTAATTCACTGATATAACATTACATCAGTTTTAAGTTAATACAAAATATTATTAAAACATATGTTATGTTTTGTTTTGTTTCATTTTAGAATCAAAGCCTGAGAAGACAGAAACAATTCAGCAACCTGGAAATGTTCAGACGCCGGATCAGAGTGAAGATACCAAAGAAGCAGGTAAAAATATATATAGAACAGAAACACTCCCATCCAGTTTTCTAGAAATGGATTCCTTTTAGTCCGAGACTAAAAGGAATCCAAGACTAGGCTCGTTCTATAGAAGTGAAACTGAGTCTGTGTAGTGTTGGCTTAATGAAAGGTAATGGTAGGTAGGAAATGAAACATCAGGCTAACAATACAAACAGTTTTCATCTTAGATCTACTTTGAAAATCTGGAAAACAAAGTAAAATCCTCCCATAAACCTGCAGCTCTTTCAGGTAAACATACTGAGGTTCTGATTCAAAATGTCAAATATCAGTTTTATACAGTTCTGGGTTTCAGGGGCTCGAGTCTTTCCTGGTTAACATTGGGCAAAAGGCCCGATGTAACCTGGAGGTCACCAGACTGTAAGTGGAGATAAGTGAAATTCTCTGTGCATCAGAAACATGTAAATAAAGTCTGGTGCTCACCTCTCACAGTAACACTAGTTATTTAATGGTTAATTCCATTTCCTGTCTTTAAAATGTGGTCGTTTATATCATTAACACTAAATTGTGTTTTTACTGTTTTTGTACCTTAGGAATTTCTTTCTCAGGCCGGCTAGCAATCGTCTGGGCTGTATTCATCTGTATCTCTCTGATCTCATGGGGATTTATGCTTTATCAGAATTGCAAAGAACCCGTAAGTCTGTCAGAAAAACAGGATTTTCTTTTAAGTGTTGTAAATATAAAATAATGAAAACAAATTTTTATGGTTTGTGTCAGAATATCATTTGCTCTGTCACAGTTTAAAGCAGTTTAAAGTTTCTTAAACTTGTCGTGTTCAGTATAACTCAGTGAATCTTTGAATTGTCTTTCATTTTTAAACAGACCGCCTCAAGCAAAACCAGGAAGTTAATGAGGAAGAAGCTCTCAGCAGGTGAAACTTCTAGCTCAGACTTATGACGACAACAGCTGGAAGTTGCAGATCTCAGACTGTGAATCGAAACTCTTTATAACACATCATGGCAATAAACAAGATTTGAAGTCTTCAGTTTGATGATGTTCAGTAAGTTGGCGTCGAGAACAAACAGAGGGGGAAAACACCCAACATAAAAAAGAGAGAAAATATTTGAATTCAGGGCTTCTGTCCAATATTGATATCCTTCAACTCATTTGAAATATAAATATCATGAGCTGTTAAAAAACCCAGAATGATTTGAATTAAAGTTAAAGGCAAGTAGAAAACAATATTAACGGGATGGGGCTTCATGTTTTGTTTAATAAAGTCTTGTTATCATTTTCATTCACAGTAAAATGGTTTCTGTACTTTTGTTTTCACGCGTCTGCTAAAAAAGCCCCCAAAAGTACACACACACACACAAACACACACACACACACATATAGGCCTTATATAGAACAGCTTGCAACTCAGTGGCAGGGGAACAATATGAGAACAGCACCACCAAGGCTGAAGACGGAGCAATACATGAAGAGCATATAGTAGAAGGACACAACCCATAACGGCAGTGCTCAGTGGCTAGTTGATCTGACTGCAGACCACAGCGACCTCCCTGAACAGGGTCCAGTAACCATCATAATGGCAGACATCCAAGAAAGGATCTCCAGTATGAAGAGTTGGACAGCACCAGTCCCCGACATGGTTCATGCCTACTGACTGAAGATCCTGACTGCACTCCATGAGCATCTGGCAGCACAAATGAACCAGCTTCTAGTTAAAGAAAGACACATAGAATGGTTAACCGAAGGCCGGACAGTCCTGATCCGGGGTCCTGGGGGTCCCGGGGTCCTTGAGGATCCAACTACCATCCAACTACCGACCAATAACCTGCCTCAGCACCACGTGGAAGCTCCTGTCAGGCATCATATTGGCTAAGATGAACAGACATATGGGTCAATACATGAGTGGGGCACAGAAAGGGATTGGCAAGAATACCAGTGCAAAACACCAGCAAGACCAGACTGACCAACCTGTGCTCTGCCTGGACTACAAGAAGGCCAATGACCCACGCATGGATCCTGGAATGGACCTGTACAAGATTAACAGGAGCCTTCATCAGGAACTCAATGGGGATGTGGCGTACAACACTAGAGGCCAACTTCAAATCCATAGCACAAGTCGCCATCAAGTGCGGAATCTACCAAGCAGATGCTCTGTCCCCACTGCTGTTCTGCATAGGCCTGAATCCCCTCAGTGAGATCAGTGATAAGACTGGCTACGGAAACCGACTATGGAATGGAGCAGTTGTCAGCCATGTTATTGCTCCCCCAAGGGTGATGGAGAATGACTGAGCTAAGATCCTGTGGGACTTCCAGATACAGATGGACAAAATAGTGGTCGCTAACCAACCAGACATAGTGGTGGTAGACAAACAGAAAAAGACGGCCGTAGTGATTGATGTAGCAGTTCTGAATGACAGCAACATCAGGAAGAAGGAACATGAGAAGCTCGAGAAATACCAAGGGCTCAGAAGAGCTCGAGAAGCTGTTTTAATAAGAAGATGTCGAAAAGAAGCTCCTCTGGTAGAGGACCCGAATTTGAAGGATGCCTGCAGGGGCGAGCGTGGAATTTAGTCCAACTTTCAGTGAGGAAAAGAGTGAGGCAAATTTAAACTAATTATTGTACTGTTGCCTTTTTATAAAGACCTTTTACTGTACAATATAAAGCTCCTTGAGGCCACTGCTGTTGTGATTTGGTGCTACATAAATAAATTGAATTGAATTGAATTGAATTAATGTCTGTGGAAAGCTCTGCCCGGTGTTTAAAGCTGGAACTACTCCTGCACCAGCACTTATGTCATCCTGTCTATCTACACTCACATTTATGAACTTTCAGAGGTCAGAATCACTGCTGGTCACAACTGATGATCCAAATACTGAGCTTCAGTAAAGAGTGAAGTTGCAGTCATTTATATTTCCTATTACCTTAAAGAGTAATCTTTAACAGTATATATATAGATGTGTTATATATAAGAGACGAGCTGTGATAACTGTTTCTGATATGAAGAGTAGACTGATATATTAGATATTCCTTTATTGGGTGAAAAAATCATACCGTGTCATAACTGCTTATGAAGTCTTGATGCATTCTCAATCATCCAGGTAAGTAAATCTTCAAAAGTTGATTCTGTTCATCTGGACGTAGCATTTTCAGTGGGAGAAACGTTTCGCCACTCATCTAAGTGTGACTTCTTCAGTCTCAGCTGACTACAGGTCAGGTCACCATCTTCCTTGAAGCTGCTGAAGAGAAGATCTGTACATTTCTTACTCAGCAGAAATTTGGATTTCAGCTTTAATCTCAACACCAGTCACTCATTAGATGATGTTTGTTGTTTGAGGTCAGAAACTCTGCAAATGACCTGGAGCTACAGGCTGGTTCAGCTGCAGACTTCAGAGGCTGAACACACAGAGCTCCAGCTGTGCTGTGTCCTTTCTGTGCAGAATTCATTTGATTTTAAGAAAAATTCATGTCAACTTCTGTTAATGAATATCTTTGTTTCGTACATTACAGTAATGCACATGGAAAACAAAGTCATGCAAAAACGTCACCGATATAGAGGCAGCAGAAAATGAATTACAGATAAAAATACATGTTATGAAAGTTTGACCATATTTGACCCTAAAGAAGAGGTCGGAGTTCCATCTTTCACCAGCAAACACAGTAAGAAATATAGTTTTAAATAAACAGTTTTATATATAATTGCTTTGACTTTCAGGTTGATCTAATGGCCTTAGGGAGAGTTCAGAGGTAAAATGTGACATGATATTTTAAATCTTTATATGTTATAAATGTTAACATTACACAGTGCGCTTTTAAGGAGGCTTTTTGTCAATTTTTCAACAGCAAGTCATAAAGTTGACCATGAAGACCTCGGTGGATGTAAATCAAACTTTATTGGATCATTATAACATGATCCTGCTACAGCCTACAGAGTTTTATCAGAATACATTCAAAACTTTCAGAGCTGTTGTGTTTACAGACAGAATGAAATGCAAATGCTACGAAAAACGTGAGCTTTTTGTTGAAGATGAGAAGAAACTGCTGAAACCATTTTAAGCTGATTTTTGGTTTACACATGATCTGTACTGATCTGACGCAGTATGTAATAAAGTGAAACCTTCCCTGTGTTTGTCATGATCAGTGTTTACCTGATGAATAGGCCTTGCATCAAGGAATGTTAGAAACTGATCCGACCTGAGTGTCTGGTTTGCAGTGACATGTTTATCCTTGTTTAAGTTCCTGTTACCTACTCGGCTCCAACAAACTCGTTTCACTTTCACAGCAACAGTTTGGATCACTGTGTCGGAGTCTGGGGTCTTTATCTGTGGTAAGTCTTGTTTTTTTGTTTTTGAGTTGGAGAACTCAAAAAACAAGAAACTAATAATGAAAAAAAATGTGTGATGGAAAAACAAAGGGATTTTTTTGTACATGTTACCGAATAACGTCAGACTGTTGTTTCTCTGTCAAACCGTGAGCACATACAAGATGATAAATGTCTCTATCAGTTGTTAAAAGCTCCCACAAAGCTCCAAATGTAGCAGCAAAGTGTGAGAAAAGCTGTATTTATGTTTATAAAGACTTTGGACTTATCGAGGTGACTTAAAAGAAACTCTGAGCTTTCAGTTATGGTTATGAGCTTAAGTTACACTGATATGAAAAGAGGTTAATTTCAAAATAAAAGGCTATAACCTAACCCCAACCCTGCTGAATAATCTCAGTTAAAGATGATCATTTTAACAAGTGAACACAGTATCACAGTATGTGCTTCTTAAGAAAAATAAATGTAACCTAATTATTTTGGATGTTAGTGTTTTGTTCTGTATATGCAGATTGATGTTTCTGATGAGTGTTTCACGGACCACCATCAAACACTTTTCTTTAATATATTTGTCAAATAGAGTCAAACACTGAGCTGACAACAGACTGTTGCTGATTGGTCTGCTGTTTACACAGTGGGTGGAAAACTCACATGAATCGTTTCAGTTTCTCCTTTGACAATGACTGCTTGATACAAACTCAGGAGCCCAGCTGTCTGAGATGAAGCACATTTGTTGAATTTGCGTAGATTAAACTGAGTTTGCACCTGTCTGTGTTGAACTGTGTCAATCATCAGTTAACACGACTTTTCAGCTTCCTCAGAAATAATCCTTAAAGTTTGAAGGTGTTTGGTTAAATTCGTCATCAAATCATCAGATTTGTTCTGCTCTCTGTCAATCAAAGTTAGAGAAGAAAATATAGTAACGATTCAAGAAGAAGCACTATGCCAAAGACTCGTGCCTCATGCTGACGTTCATGTTTAGTATCACTTATTCCAGTAATGTGTTGGTGTCTCATAGTTATTGTTCATTTGTAATGTGATTTTCAGCTATTTTTCTAGTTTGAGACTGCTGTGCATATTAATGAGCTCTGGTCAGCACAACAGATGCTGTGTCAGTCCCTCATCTGTGGAACCAGCTTCCAGTTTGGATTCGGGAGACAGACACTATCTCTACTTTCAAGATTAGGCTTAAAACTTTCCTTTTTGCTAAAGCATATAGTTAGGGCTGGACCAGGTAACCCTGAATCCTCCCTTAGTTATGCTGGGTAAATGCAGTAAAATATGTCCAATAATTGACATTTCAGCAGCTGCACCACCAATATTAATACCAACAACAACACTACAGCATTCAACGCATGTGTGCTACAGAAAAGGTCTGTGTGCTTTGGTGAGCAGCTGGAAGCCTGCACAGACAGAAAAGTTTAGAGACACTGCAAACAAACACACACTGCCTCACAGTATCTGTGGGATCAGCCTGGACGTTTTGGTCCAGGCTGATCTTTTCTCCCAGTACAAGCCTGACCAGAATATTTAAATTCATCACTCTCTGTTATTGAATCAGTGATGATCTAATGGTCTGTTTACATATAAACTATTTTGAAACTGGTTAATAGCTAAACACTGAAACAGCTTCTTGAATGTGACTTCTGTCACGGTTTGTCTGGGCAAAGGATCCAAATGCTGCGGTGAACAGTGCGTTTATTTACAGTGCAGTAAATATTCACACAAACAATCCCGATGCATTCCCCTGACTCCCGTGCCGTGTCTTCTTCCCCAAAAAGTCCGTGCCTCGTGCTCTCCGCTCCCGTGTGTCTGCTCTCCACGTGCTCGCTGCTCTCTGGCTTTCCACACTCTTCCTGCAAAAAATGATAGAAGCAGCTATCACTCAACTACTGTGGGCATACACTCACTGGACTTGACACTAACAACACTAATGTGGAGTCTCACGCAACAATCCAGCGTCAAGGAACGCTCGGAAAAACTATTAAATAGCTCCCAGACGAGGCTTGATCAACTTCAGGTGTGTGTGCGTTTCTCGTCCTCAGATGTGGCCAGGCTCCTGGCTGACACCCCCACCAGGGCTGAGGAAGAGGTGCTCTGCCACACCCACATACACACCCAGCTATACACAAACATTAGGAAACAGGACAGCAGCACAAAAAATACACGTCCATACTTATTCAAAGACCCTGGGTCCTTCAGACACAGGTCCGTGACAATTTCACTGGAACTGAACCTGTTTTCCTGTTATTGTTACAGAGTGGAGGAACTCATTGATCCACAGTACAGGATCTGCAGTCTGGAGATGATGTTCGGAGTAGACAAATGAAGAAACGCGCCACAGAGAACCTTGAGGTGAGATTTCTTTAATGTTGTTGAAGAATCAGAAACAGTAACATTTAGAATAAAACACATGATGTTATATTAGTCTGCTGGGCTGCTTGCTGTGAGATGCAGAGAGTAACAGGAAGCTTGTTTTGCTTGTTGATTTTCAGAGTAATGAGTGATGGCTCTTCAGGAGATCAGTGTGATCTTCACACACAGACCCTCGGCCTTCTCTGCTGCTGTGCTGCTTCTGACACTCGTCCTCTGCAGAGGTGAGCAAAAACTGCTGAGCATTTAAACTCATCTATGATCATTTTTGGTTGTTTTGTTTAAACATAAAAAAATGGTTCTCAAATTCACAATTGTTGGAAACTAGCCAGAACGACCAGGAGGACAATATAGAGCTATGAAAGAATGAACGACTGAACATGGCTGGCTGTGTTGTGGGGGCCTTGAAGTTCTTTGGATTTATAACAGAAATGATGCTTCGTCTATTGTTGTGTTTCACAGTTCTGATGTTGTATAAAGTTGTGAGTGTGTCTGCTCCTCTCTGTCTCCTCAACAGGATCATTTGTAGTGGATGTGACACAGAGCTCCTATCAGGCAGAGGAGAACCACAACATCACACTGGAGTGGACGTTCACCACCAAACCAGACACGTCCATCTCAGCACTGAACATCCTCTGTTACATGAAAAAAGATCAGAAACCCTCAACTCTGTATTATCTGCTTGATGGTGTTGAGTTCTCAGAGGATGAAGAGTTTTCAAGACGAGTCCAGAGTGACAAAGATGCTCTCAGAGAAGGACGAATCAGACTCCAGCTGTCCAGACTCAGGACTGAGGACTCGGGTCTGTACCTGTGTGAGGTGGACACAGGTTATGGCCGCGGCTACAACAGCTGCAGAGTCACCGTCTCTGGTAAGACAATTCATTTATACACATGTGATCACTGTGAGCTGTTAACGTCAATCATGGTTCAAACCTGAGATAAAATTGGTGTGTATAATTGTTACAGGCTTTCAAAGTGATGAACACAAATCTTTAGTTTCCACTTTCATAACAACAGTGTCTTTATAAATATCCTGTTTGATTGATGGAGTTTCAGACACCAGCAGCTGTAGCCCCACTTTCACTGACTTGAGTCCATGAACTGGATCTTCTTCACTGTTCTAGAGCTGATGTTTCCTTTTGGAGCATTTTTAATATAATTACCAGAAAAACTGTGTAGTTAGAAAATTACATCTATAAACTGCATCACACAGACACACAGCTGCTAATTAGTGCTGAGTACAGTAACGGACATATAGGAAGTCTACACAGAGATGATATGAAACTATCCATGGAGAACAACACTGGTTGATGTAGAAGACTGTAAACATGGTCATTTCTGCTTTAAGTTGGACTTTTTAACACAAGAGTCTTTGTGGCTTACACACACGTGAGGCTAATTCTTCATGGAGCTGCTGGTCCAGGTAACATCCCTGAAGGAGGCCTCAGAGTCTGAGTCGACCACAGAAATCCACAGTGTCCAACCTCAGTGACACTGTTACTGAGCAGCTTCATCAGGACATGTGATGAAACCAACACTGAAGAGCTACAAACTGTTTCTCTCATCGCAACAGTTTGTTTGTTTTTTGGTTCTTCATTGTGCTTTACACAACTTGTACATCACCCATTGACACGAGCCCTTTTTGGTCTATACTGTCTCACATGTTCACAGTGTTTAACATTCACACACATTCATACTGTGATGATGCATCACAGACAAAAAAATATTTAGCACGCAGACTGGGATCGAACTACCGACCTTTTGATTTGTAAGTGACCTGCTCTACCACCTGAGCTAAAATTTAAAAAGATATGTTATTTTTTTTTATTTCAGAATCAAAATCTGGGAAGACCGAAACAACTCAGCAACCTGGAAATTTCCAGAGGCCAGATTTGGATGATGTGACCAAAGGCATAAGTAAATATATATATATTAAAAATAATAATAATAACTTTACAGTTTACAAAAACACTAAAATCATTCATTTGTTATATTGTTTATACACAGTACAGTCAGGAGATATGGGCCAAATCTGAGCACTGTATTAATTTACCAGAACAGAATACACAGTTTTCTAGAAATGGATTTAGTTCAGTCTCAGACTAAAGAGAGTCTAAGACTAGGCTCGTTCTATGGAAGTGAAACTGAGTCTATATGAACAACAAAGTAAAATCCTCCCATAAACCTGCAGCTCTTTCAGGTAAACATACTGAGGTTCTGCTTCAAAATGTCAAATATCAGTTTTATCCAGTTCTGGGTTTCGGGGGCTCGAGTCTTTCCTGGTTAACATTGGGCAAAAGGCCCGATGTAAGCTGGAGGTCACCAGACTGTAAGTGGTGATAAATAAAATTCTCTGTGCATCAGAAACATGTAAATAAAGTCTGGTGCTCACCTCTCACAGTAATACTGGTTATTTAATGGTTAATTCTACTTCCTGTTTTTAAAATGTGCTCGTTTACACCATTAACACTGAATTATGTTTTTCCTGTTTTTGTACCTTAGAATTTTTCCTGGCACTCTGGTTAGCAATCGTCGTGGCTGTATACATCTGTATCTTTCTGGTCTCATGGGGATTTATTGGTTATCAGAATTGTAAAGAACACGTAAGTCTGTCAGAAAAACAGGATTTTCTTGTAAGTTTTGTAAATATAAAATGATCAAAACACATTTTTTGACACATGGTTTGTGTCAGAATATCATTTGCTCTGTCACAGTTTAAAGTTTCTTAAACTTGTCGTGTTCAGTATAACTCAGTGAATCTTTGAATTGTCTTTCATTTTAAACAGAAAACAGACCTCCTCATACAAAACCAGGAAGTTAATGAGGAAGAAGCTCTCAGCAGGTGAACCTTCTAGTTCAGATTCATGATGACAACATCAGCTGGGAGCCGCAGATCTCGGACTGTGAATAGAAACTACTTATAACATCATGAGGAAAAAACGAAATTTAAGGTTTTCAGTTTGATGCTGTTCAGTAAGTTGGCGCTGAGAACCATTGGAGAGAATAAAAAAGAACACAAACAACAGAGAAAAGATTTAAATTCAGGGCTTCAGTCCAATATTGTTATCCTTCAACTCATTTGAATTATAAATATACTGAGAGGTTAAAATAAAAACAGGATCGTTTCAAGTAAAACACAAACAGCATTAACAGGATGGAGCTTCATGTTTCATGTTTAATAAACTCTTGTGATGACATTTAAAGAATCAGCATTTTAATTGTATCTGACGTTGGGATCAGGAAACAAGAAAGGGTTAGAAGATAAACTGCTGGGTGCTGCTGACAGAAACGTTTCTAATCATTGTTTCAGCTTTATAATCTTAACATAAGTAAAGCATAATATGATGGAATACTCAGAAATATTATAAAATATTTAAAATACTGCAACGTAAAAAATACACAGGGCCTGTGTCACACCCTCATACTCATACTACATGAAAACTGTCTTAGTTTGTCTTGGAGTTGAAAGCTTCATCATGTAGTTGCTGCGATTCTCTCTAGAAGTTAAACAGCTTTAGAAGATTGAAAAAAAAAAAAGCTTATTTTTTTTCATAAAAACCAAAACCTACAGAGCGCTGGAGGGCTTGTTTCCTTAGGCCTTCCCGATGGTTAGGAACAAATACAGTCACATGGCAGGATGCTGTAAACGGACTAAACTTCAGTCAGGAGAACAACTGCAATATGTGGTTAGTCATTTATACGTATAATATAATATATATAATAACATAATGCTGCATGGGCTGCGCTGTAGTTACATTGTAAGGTTTTAAAAACTGAGCTTTAAAATGAAAAGTGATGATAAAAACTGTGAGAGGCTGACAGTGATCACTGACTTTTTTCAGGGGCTTGTTCAGATTAAATAAAACAAGATACAAAACATTAGAACATGTTAGAAACACAACCGCCTTAATAAATGCAGAGTAGTTTGGAAGCAGCTTTCATCATGTCATCACTTAAAGACCAGATAACCCCCTGTTGTGAATGTTTTAATGCAGTACAGTTGTTATTATTATCACTTGTCCTGTTTATGACAGTTAAAACAAGAAAAACATTCATATAAGAAATGAAATTGTCTCATGTAAACTGTATGTGGTGTTAAATAGGCCTATACTACCGTACTTTAATGACGGTCATAAGGGTACTTCAAGAGCCATATATTTTATGAGGTGGTACTCATTGTGAAAAGTTTGAGAACCACTGCTTTAGTAAAAGTTGAAGTACTGACTTAACTTCTTTACTCAAGTAAAAGTGAGAAAGTACTAGCTCTGACATATTTCTGTTGTCTACATTGTAGACGGTGATTTTGCCTCTAAACAGGAAAATTGTTACAGTCAGGGGTTAAAGTGAATTCAGCAGGTGGAGGAACCCTAAAATTGGTTGTAGTGGCTCAGTGGGCAAACAAATCAGGACTCAGAATAATTACTGCTGAGAGCTTCGGTAGATTTTCGTCATGTACAGGCTGTGATCATCCGACCTGCTGCTCTTTGTGGATTTAACAACTTAATTCAACCAGATGTCAGCAGATGTTTGATGAGTTGTCCTGGCTCATTTTTCATCCTTTATGCAGACAGTACAATGTTTATACTGTCTTTATGTTAGACAGTATGTAGTTGGTACAAAAGTGGAGTTCAGTCAATGGATCTCAGGCTCACCAGTTAAAATTCTGCTACACTTGATGTAACCTAACTCTGAGCATGAATCCACAGCCATTGTGCACCAGTCACACACATTAAAGTTGTTTTTGTTTTCTTTGACTGGCTCAAGCTTAAATACATACAAATACATATAAACTAATTATTGTGCTGCTGCTCTAATAATCTGTGGAAAGCTCTGCAACGGCACTGCTGTCATCCTGTCTGTCTACACTCACATTTATGACCTTTCAAAATCACCGCTGATGATCCACAATTAAACTACATGTTAGTTGTAATCCAATTTTTTTTTTCAAGTAACGACTAAAGTAAGGGATTACTATTGCAAAAAAGGTAATTAGATTACCGTTACTTTCCCATAAGCACGCTGCATTACTGCGTTACTAAAACCTGCCCTACTCCTGCTATACAGGTGAAAATAGCACAACCCGACTGCTGAGTCTTGGATTTTATTTATTTTCTGCTGTGTTTCACTTGCATCTATTTGAAAGACTGACTGTAAACACAAAAACCTATTTTATTTTATGTGCAGGAATGTGCATAAAATAGCTTTAAATGTTAAACTAATTTCTTCCAGTCAGAGAATGTTGCATATAATTTAATTTTTGTCTGATGCATTCACACTCCTACCATCTGGAAAAGGTACCGAAGCATTCGGGCACACACATCCAGACTGTGCAACAGCTTTTTTCCACAAGCCATCCGTCTCCTCAACAAAAAGGGACTGGACTGATAAACACACACACGCGCACACACACATACACACACACACACAACATTATCACTCAGCTTAACTTAACTACCTCAAGCATTGAGTCTAAACTGACTAATCAACACAAGTGCAAACACACCGACCCACACCGACCTACACCATCAAACTATCGTATACACCAACCTGTAAATGCTCTTTTGCACAATATTATTACTGGTCTTTTTGCACTAACTTCTTTACTTCCTAGTCTTCCTTAGATAGTTAGATAGTTAGTTTTTTTTTGTTAATTTATGTTGTAATTTATGTTAGGTCAGTCTGTCTTGTCTCTGCTAGCCAGCTAACTAGGCCTCTTAGTTAGCTAGTTTAGTGTTAACTTATGTTGTAAATTTATGTTGCATGTAGCACCTTGGTCCTGGAGGAACGTTGTTTCGTTTCACTGTGAACTAAATGTATATGGTTGAAGTGACAATAAAGCCAACTTGAACTTGAACTTGAAAGTTAAAATATTAAAACTAATAAAACAAAATTTAAAAACTGACTTTTTCCATTTGGTTACATAGTAGATTTAGGTTGAATGATCTATTGCTTTATCACATATTTAGGTTGTAAATCATGTTTTAAAAAAGTAACAAAGTAACTAATTAATTTCGAAAAAGAGTAATCAGTAAAGTAATGGGATTACTTTTTAGGGGAAGTAATCAGTAATTAGTTACTGATCACTGATTACTGATGATACAACACTGATCAGCATAAAGTTAACAAGCAAGTTTGACAAACTGTTACAGCGCAAACATATCAGCACTTTCAGCACCAACTAACACCTGCAGTCACATTTGGCGCCCCCTACTGTCACTCTGTAATGACTGCAGGAAGAAGGTCTAAATGTGAATGAAAGCAGCACAGAGTCAGGAGCAGAGAGGTCCTTGAAGCTGCAGATCAGACTGTAAAGATGAATTGTTGAGGAGGAAGAAGCAGATGTGAAGTTTTCAGTGTGACAGCATGTTGTCAATCAGAGCTGCTCACAGTTTAAATGTGGGAGTAGAAGGAAGGACGAGAGCAGTATTACTGCACATGAGCCAGTAGAGGGCAGCGCTCTCATGAACTAACATCTGCTTCCATCATCTCACACATCAGCACTTTGATTGTTTATATTTTATGCTCTAGATTGTTTTAAGGTAACAGTGTCTTCCTAATATACTGAGGATGAGGACCCACTCACCAACAAATAACTTCAGTCTGAGAGCTGAAGTTTGTCTTTCAGCTGAATCAGACGGCTGATTAATTCATAAACAGATGTTGCTGTTATTGTAAATAAATAGTTGTTTCCTGAGTTTGAGCCTCTTCCTGTCTCTCGTTGCTCTTCAATGTGTGAGCCCAGCTGTGACAGTATGTCAGTACATACATCATGTTGGACATCATGTGTATCATAATCAGTGATTGTCTTTTTCTTCTATCATTATTCTGTAGTGAACGCATAAATAATGACCGAGACTAGACTTATCATTACTTTGACTTACAGGTTAATCTGTTGACTTTAGGTAAAGGTCAGAGGTCAAAGGGGTCTTTTTTTAAAATATATTTTAAATCTTGGTACCCTACTTTCTAAATGTTGACCTTACACAGCACACTAGCAAGAATCATCATATCTAAGTTTTAATGCTTTTCTGCTGAAACCATTTTGAGCTCCTCTTTGTGAAGCTGTCCCCGTGTTTGTAGTGCTCACTGTTTACTGATATATACACCATTAAATGTGCAGCAATGACCTTTAGAAACTGATCAGACAAGAGTTTCTGGTTTGGAGTGACACATTAATCCTTGTCTCAATTTGTTACCTGTTTGGCTCCAGTGACTCATTTCACTTTGACATCGACAGTTTGGATCACTGTGTCAGAGTCTGGGGTCTTCATCTGTGCTAAGTCTTCTTTTTATTTGTTTGTTTGTTTGTTTTGGTGTCAGAGAACTCGACAGACAAGAACCTCCATCTCTGTTTGTAAAGAACTGTTCTTGGAGCAAGACTTGACTTGAAGCTCTGAACTGTCTGTGACCCAGTGTTGTATTATTTTTGTGGTTTGTTATTCTTTAGTGCTTAATATGAGTTTGGTTTGGTGCCTTTGAGTTTTGTCAATGAATTTCCTGTTTTACTTTGAAGGTGTGTGTCTTATGTTGATGTTTCCTCTTTTGCGTCCACCTGGTCCCTTCAGTTAATTTGTATCAGCTGTGTTCCCCTTCTGGTCCTTGTTCCCCGTGTGTTTGCCTCTGTATTTTTCTGCCTCCACAAGTCCTGCACTTGGGTCCTTTTTATCCTGCCTGCCCACACACAGACCATGACATGTACTTTCAGTATTAAGTTAGCTTCAAAATCAAAGGTCATAACCTAACCTTACTGACCAATCAAATCTTAGGTAAAGATGATCACTTAAATAACTGAACATTTTTAATTAATGCTTTTTTTTTTTTTTTTTTTAAAGTAAGTATAAACTAATTTTGGAGGTGTTTGGTTGATTTTGAGGTTTAGACTAATCAGCTTTGTTCTGCACTCAATCAGAGCCAGAGAGCTCACTTTTTCTACTTTCAAAGGAAAATCTTGTAGTGCTGAAGGGCAGAGGGCACTAGAATCATGGTTCACGCTGGCGTTCATTTGTAGAGTTACAGTGTTATAACACTTATTGTTCATTTGTAATGTGAATTGTACCCATTTGTGTGATATTGAGTGTGACTAACAATGTCCACCATGACTGAGACTGCTGTGCCAGTTGATGAGCTCTGGTCAGAAGTATTGAGTCACTGAGAGTCAAGTAGTGTTGCATAATGAACATGTGCTACTGAGTATGTGTCTGTGAGCTAAAAGCAATGATAGTAATGTCACCTATGCAAACATCAGTGCATTCTTGTTGCAGTGGTGTGATGTTTAAGGTGACTTTGTGTCATTTGTCTGGCTTCAGTCACAAAAAACAGATAAGCGCACTAAAGGGTTTGCCACTTTGCAGAAAAGCAGGACTCAATTGCAGGACTTCTTTAGCAGAGACAGTGAATTATTTACTGTGAAATCGGTGCAAAAACAACCGTTCCAAAAATTTGACATTCACAGCAGTGTAATCCCAGCTCTCAGTGCGATGCTCCACGTACAAAAACACTCCATCCACAGCTTCTCCAATTTACAAAGAGTCTCTGAGCTTTCTCCATCTCCACTCCATAGGAGAACACAGGTAAGTAATTCTCACATAACAAGACTGTCTGTTTGTTATACAACAACCCAGCGCTGACTACAACTTAGATACTCTCCTGAATATTGGCTCCTAACCAGGCAGGAACGTGCAGCCCCGAAACTGAAGCTGAAAGTCCTCAAAGTCCTGATGCTTCACAAAGACGAGAACACCGGAATGTGCACACACAAAGACACACACACGCACACAGAAAGACACACAGATAGTGAAGGGAGAGAGGGAGAGCTTGAGTAGGACAGAAAGACAGAAATGGCAAGTCAGACCTGGAGAATGACAAAAATACAATATATAAAATACTGCAAAATCATGATACATTAAAGTGGTGTGTGTGTGGTTGAGAAGGTGAAGACACATTAATGTGTTTGCTGTGATGCAATCAAGGTCAGCCGTTCCTGCCTCCCTCATGCTCAGTGTTTACCTGATAAATAGATCATGGAATGTTAGAAACCTGCAGTGACTCGTTAATCCTTGTTTCAGTTTGTTACCTGCTCGGCTCCAGAGACACATTTCACTTTGACAACAACAGTTTGGATCACTGTGTCGGAATATGGGCTCTTTATCTGTGGTAAGACTTCTTTTTATTTATTTGGTGGGAGGGGGGTTGTTTTGTTTTCTATATTTATGTTTATAAAGAACTGTTCTTGGAATCATGCAGAGACCTGCAGGACTTTGTCTCATTGAGGTGACTTAAAAGAAACTCTGAGCTTTCAGGTTCAGTTATGTGCTTAAGTCACACTGATATGGAGGATTGTAATTTCAAAATAAAAGATCATAACATAACTCTAACCCCGCTGACTAATCTCACGATCATCATTCAAACAAGTGAACATCGTATCTGATGCTTCTTTAGAAAAAAAAGTGCAACCTAATTATTTTGGATGCTGGTGTGTAGTGGTGTATGAGCTGATTGATGTTCCTGGTGAGTGTTTCATTATTCACCATTAAACACTTTTCTTTGTTGTATTTGCCACATAGAGATACAACACAGCTGACTGCAGCAGCAAGGTTTTTTTTTTTTTTCAGATTTTCTTTCTGTCATGACAGCTACATTAAAAAAGACTCATTGACACAAACTCAGGAGCCCAGCTGTCTGAAACGACAGAAGATGAAGCAGGTTTACTGAATTTATGAAACATAATTCTAAGATTTAACTGAGTATGGACCTGTCTGTGCTGAATTGTGACAATCATCAGTTACACAATTTTATTTTAGCTTTTTTAGTTAAGACAATTATGGTTACATTCATCAACAAGTCATCAGGTTTGTTCTGCACAGGGGCGGATCTAGAAGGGTGGCATCTCTTGCCACCCCTAGTGCCACCTTTTTGCATATGACAGTGTAGTTTATTAATATAAGATTAGCATTAGCTTAAAGCGCATTACCAAGTTGAGCTTAGCTACAGTTAACACTGAATATAAATTCTAAAATTGAATATATTGCATAGTGCAGTGCTTCTCAAACCTTTCACAATGAGTACCACCTCATAAAATATATGGCTCTTGTATCATCTTTATGACCCACATTAAAGTCATTTGGTTGTTTAGGAAGAGGGGAAAGTTTTGGGAGTGACGGCAGCGGCCCATATTGCCCATATCACAAACCGCCACAAAGTAAAATGCGAATGTAAAATCAAAAGTAGTCAAAATGGCCAATAACATTTTGGACCTCAGAGGGTTAACCGAACAACTCGTGAAAAAAGTAGGTTAGAATTTTAGTTCATGACAGATTTCTGACATTTTGTTCAAATTTAAGCAACAATTTGATTTTTTTCTAACAAAAACCAGTGAAAGCGAAGTTAGTTTTGTGTTTGTAAATGAACCACACCGTGTTGTGTAGCTTTCTGGATTTTATATTTATTAATAATACAGGCTAAACAAACACACACTGTCTCATAGCATCTATTGGTGTGGGGTCTTTTTGTGTCACAGGAAGGCAAAAAGGAAAAAATAAATAAATAAATAATTTCTTTTTACAGCATGTTAGTGATGGGTTATAGTGAGGATGGCGTCACTTCTCATTGAAAGCAGAGGCAGTTTTTAATTAGATATTAATAATTAGATATATTATTTATTTATTTATTTAGACTAATAATGGTGACCTGCTTGGACCAAAGCCTCCAGGCTGATTTTTTTTTGTCTCAGTACAAGCTCGACCAGAATATATCTAAAATCATTACTCTGTTATTTAATAAGTGACGATCTAAAGTTTCATAGTAACTATTTTTAAAAAATGCATAATTGCTCAACACTGAAACAGCTTCTTGAATGTGACTTCACTGGGACTGAACCTGTTTCCCTGTTGATGTTACAGAGTGGAGGAAATCACTGATCAACAGTACAGGATCTGCAGTCTGGAGATGTTGTTCAGAGTAGACAGATGAAGAAACGCGCCACAGAGAAGCTCTGAACTTGAAATCCTCAAAGAGAGGTAAGATTTCTTTAATGTTGTTAAAGGACCAGAAACAGTAACATTTAGAATAAAACACATGATGTTATATTAGTCTGCTGGGCTGCTTCCTGTGAGATGCAGAGAGTAACAGGAAGCTTGTTTTGCTTGTTGATTTTCAGAGTAATAGTGATGGCTCTTCAGGAGATCAGTGTGATCTTCACACACAGACCCTTGGCCTTCTCTGCTGCTGTGCTGCTTCTGACACTCGTCCTCTGCAGAGGTGAGCAAAAACTGCTGAGCATTTAAACTCATCTCTGATCATTTTTGGTTGTTTTGTTTAAACATAAAAAAAAATGGTTCTCAAATTCACAATTGTTGGAAACTAGCCAGAACGACCAGGAGGACAATATAGAGTTATGAAAGAATGAACGACTGAACATGGCTGGCTGTGTTGTGGGGGCCTTGAAGTTCTTTGGATTTATAACAGAAATGATGCTTCGTTTATTCCTGTGTTTTACTGTCTGATGTTGTATAAAGTTGTGAGTGTGTCTGCTCCTCTCTGTCTCCTCAACAGGATCATTTGTAGTGGATGTGACACAGAGCTCCTATCAGGCAGAGGAGAACCACAACATCACACTGGAGTGGACGTTCACCACCAAACCAGACACGTCCCTCTCAGCACTGAAGATCTCCTGTTACCTGAATACTGATCAAACATACTCAACTCTGTATTTTCTTCGTGGTGGTGTCGAGTTCTCAGAGTTTCAGGATGAAGAGTTTTCAGGACGAGTCCAGAGTGACAAAGACGCCCTCAGAGAAGGACGAATCAGACTCCAGCTGTCCAGACTCAGGACTGAGGACTCGGGTCTGTACCTGTGTGAGGTGGACACAGGTTATGGCCGCGGCTACAACAGCTGCAGAGTCACCGTCTCTGGTAAGATAATTCATTTATACACATGTGATCACTGTGAGCTGTTAAACTGGATCAAGGTTGGATCCTGACATTGGTGTTTATAAACCTAACATTTCATTTTTTGAAGAGAGAAAAAGAAAAAAAGCTCTCTTAAGATAGTTTCCCCCTTCATAAAAACTGTGTCTTTATAAATATCCTGTTTGATTGATGAAGTTTCCGATTCCAGACAAAAATGACCAGAAAAACTGTGTAGTTAGAACACATAGAATACATCCATAAACTGCATCACACAGACACACACCTGCTAATTAGTACTGAGTACAGTAACAGACGTGTAGGAAACAAACCACAGAAATGATATGATGGTAAAAGTATCCATGGAGACCAACACTGGTTCATGTAGAAGACTGTAAACATGGTCATTTCTGCTTTAAGTTGGACTTTTTAACACAAGAGTCTTTGTGGCTTACAGACACATGAGGCTAATTCTTCATGGATCTGGTAACATCCCTGAAGGAGGCCTCAGAGTCTGAGTCGACCACAGAAATCCACAGTGTCCAACCTCAGTGACACTGTTACTGAGCAGCTTCATCAGGACATGTGAGGAAACCAACACTGAAGAGCTACAAACTGTTCCTCTGATCACAACACTTTGTTTGTTTTTTTGGTTCTTCATTGTTGGTTTCATGTTTTGGTTTCTTTTCAGTCTTCAGTTTCCACTTGGTAGCAATAAAACTGTGTACAGAGCCGAGAGCAGCTTAATTCACTGCTACATTACATCAATTTTAAGTTAATAAAACAATTTATTAAACAATATTTAATTTTACTTTATTTTAGAATCAAAGCCTGAGAAGAACGAAACAACTCAGCAACCTGGAAGTCTCCAACCACCAAATCTGAATGACGAGACCAGACGTAAAAATAAAGTCTTTACAGTTTACAAAATCATTCTTTCATTGTATTGCTTATACACAGTACAGTCAGGAGATATGGGCCAAATCTGAGAACTAGGTTAATCTACCAGAACAGAAAACACAGTTTTCTAGAAATGGATTTCGTTCAGTCTCAGACTAAAAGGAGTCCAGGACTAGGCTCGTTCTATAGAAGTGAAACTGAGTCTGTGTAGTGTTGGCTTAATGAAAGGTAATGGCCAGTGTTGGGGAGTAACGGAATACATGTATCGCCGTTACGTATTTAAAATACAAAATATGAGTAACTGTATTCCGTTACAGTTACCATTTAAAAAGGTGGTATTTAGAATACAGTTACTTTGTTGAAATAAATGGATTACACAGCGGTATTTTCCTGTTTCATATTGTCGTGGGTCAGGACTGTTTGAGTTTTGTTTGACAGCTATGTTCCTGTGTGTTTCCTGGGTGAGAGAGCGCCTTTTTGTTGTTGTTGTTGTTGTTGTGCTAAGCTACAGAATGCTACAGGCATAGCCCTAAAGAATGTAGCCTCATAGGCAGTGTAGTCCGTGCTACAGGGAGAATGGACCGCCATACCCGTTATGTGTCCTTGATCGCGAGGAGGGAGAAAAAGGAAGTAGAAAAGTACGAGCAGTCATCGAGCAGACATCGAGGGCTGGAAACATGTAAATATAATAATAACCACTGCAGCCAAGAAGAGTGCCTGACGAGCCCAGTTGTAAGTAAGCTATTAAGACTCAGCTGTACACCGTGTTCGTGTTTTCCTCCGAAACAATAAGTTCCGTTGGAGCAGCCTTTCAACGCCTCTCTCTGTCTCTCGCTAGCAAAGTTGACCCAGACAACAAAGTAAAGCTATTTTTGGCAACGAGCCCGACACAGAACCCGACGTATTAGCCAGAGGTCCCTTTACTATGGTTCGGAGTAACCTTCCCAACACTGGTAATGGTAGGGAGGTAATGAAACATCAGGCTAACAATACAAACAGTTTTCATGTTAGATCATCTTTGAAAATCTGGAAAACAACAAAGTAAAATCCTCCCATAAACCTGCAGCTCTTTCAGGTAAACATACTGAGGTTCTGATTCAAAATGTCAAATATCAGTTTTATCCAGTTCTGGGTTTTGGGGCCTCGAGTCTTTCCTGGGGCAAAAGGCCTGATGTAACCTGGAGGTCACCAGACTGTAAGTGGAGATAAATTAAATGAAACATGTAAATACAGTCTGGTGTTCACCTCTCAGAGTAATACTGGTTTTTACCTAATTCCACTTATTGTCTTTAAATTGTGCTCATTTACATCATTAACACTGAATTATGTTTGTACTGTGTTTGTAACTGTGGATTGTCTTTGTAGGCCAGGGAAGAATCGTCATGACTGTATTCATCTGTATCTCTGTGTTCCCGTGGGGATTTATGTTTTATCATAATTGTAGAGAACACGTAAGTCTGTGATTTTCTTGTATAAGCTGTAAATGTAAAAATATCAGAACATTTAACAGATTTTTACAGTATGTGTCAGAATCATTTGCTCTGTCACAGTTTAAGTTTCTTAAACTTGTCATATTCAGTATAACTCAGTGAATCTTTCAATTTTCTTTCATTTTTAAACAGAGGAGGACTTCCTCACGCAAAACCACAAGTTCTTGATGAAGACTTTCTGGACCTCGTTCAGGTTCATGACTGTTAGCATCTCATCTCAGACTGTGAATAGAAACACATAACATCCTGATGATAAACCAGATTTGAAGTTTCCCGTTTTGATGCTGTTCAGTAAGATGGTGCTGGGAACCAAGGGACAAACAACAACTTAAACAACAGAGAAAACTGTTGAATCCAGGGCTTCAGACCAATATCGATATCTTTCATCACATTCTGAGATAGAACAGCTGGATCGAGTTGAACAAGATTTCCAAAACATTAAAGAATCTGCGATTTATATTGATTTTAAGTGCGTTTAAAAAAATAATGCTATGTAAGATGAATGGAGGAGTAGATGAGGTGGACAGCACGATAAAAAATGTACACATTTTCCCACTGTGGTGGAAGTGTGGTCTTTGGCCTGCTGCAGAGGAGAGGTGACGCAGTGAGCTCACAGGGCGGAGCAGAGGTGGGAAAGAGCAGGTGTGCTGAACTGGATCGATGAATGGAAACTCTCTTTTGATGTCTTGCAGTGAGACGGAGCGGGAGAGTGACAGTCAGAGTAGCCTTTCTCATGGACAGAAGCCCGAAACCGTACTAATCACTACTGTCAATAAAAGCACTGCTAAAACGGCAAAGCTGACGTGTCCATCCTTGGATCCTGTGTCACACCCACATTCTCACCTGAGTTTTCAGTGACGTCATCACACCTGTCAAAAATCTGATTTCTAACAAATGGCATTAGTGCAGATCAGCCAGTAGATGGCAGCATCCTGTTAAATCTACCTGCATGAGTTTACAGTATGATAATAATAGCTGAACTGTCTGTACAGTTGTTGTATTGTTTGAGTTTAGTATCAGGTAATTATGATGACAAATAAGAACCAGTTTCCTTATCTGCATGAACTTGGCCACCAAAACCACTTCAGGTGTTTGATGCATAATAACTTTGACATTTTTAATCACTTGTTGTGCTGCTATTTTTAAATGTGTGTGTTTTTGTTTTGTTTTTTGTTTGTTTTTTGGTGGTGTGAAGATTGTACAAAGACAAAATATCAAATGTTTGTAGATACAGTACAGTTTATAGTGACGTTTATGCTGGAAACAAGGCTCTGTGCTGCACTGGGTCGGCTCTGATCACATCTGAGGGCAACATTATTTTTTTTCCACATTGCGTGACTTGATTTTATATATTCAGATGTAACTAACCATATAAATGTGATGTTGATGATTTTTTCATGTGAGCTGGTGATGATATAATGTATGTTTCTTTTTGTCTGTTTTAGCACATCATCTTAAATCCAACCTGCTTTTCATCATACATGTTGAAACGATGAGAATAAGACAAATTAATCTTTAAATGTTTATTTCTGTAGGACACAACACGACTAAATAGAATTGAGAAAAATCCACAAAGCAAACAGATGTTAAAACAGATGTTAAAATAGACACAGGTTATTGCAGCGGCCACAACAGCTGCAGCGTCACTGTCTCTGAGAACTGAAGGCAGTGGAGCTGCTTCATGGCAGAAATGTGTTAAACAACAAAGCATGACACTAACAATATAAACAGACATGACTCAATATCTGTGCCACTTACATCAATATATACAGATATCCATTGACCTTTGATTACTTAACTATACACCTTTCCAAAACTGTTTGTTTATAAAATCTATAATTATACACAATAAGCACATAAATATTTAATGCCCCACTTCATCCCTTGTTTATTTTAAATACAGCTCAGCTCATCCCTGAACTCATAACTGTCATGTGACAGCTGTGTGCAAGCAAGATAGGACCCAAAGTGCAGACTTATAGAGGAGGAAGGTAAATTCAAACTTAGATTTACTGCAAACACAACCAAAAAACCTAAACTGAAAACTGCAAAAACCTGACAGGCAGACGACACAGCATGGTAAGATGGTAGATCGCAACACAGACAGAGGAAAACACAGGGCTCAAATACACAGAGGGAGCAATCCGTGAATGAGAGACAGGAGGGAAACACAGCTGGGGCAAATCAGGGCTAACAAGACAGGGGAAGCAAAACCTGATACATTAACATGAGACAGACTTCAAAGTAAAACAGGAAACGTAACACAGATGCGGACTTGATAAGGGGATTCACAGCAACTAAGGAACACAGACTGAAGCCAAAAGACTAAAACTCTAACATAAACCACGCAGAGAACGTAAACTCAGCACAACCCTTTAACCCATTAGACAACGAAGGCTAAAAATATAATAAACCCAGAACCAAAAACACAAAACCACTGGGTCGACGACCCAGGTGCCCTAACAATAACTCCACAGTCTGTCTGTGAACAAATGTTTAAGAAATTTTTTCTGGTAAGAGATTATTTCTTGCTTTCTACATTATTCGACCAGTTTTAAATTTTACCAGATCCACAAATTTCAAGATCCTTGATCTTAAAAATATGAGCTTGAGCACTCCAGATGTCCAACCTTAACTATCATTATTGGGGGTTTTTTGTTTTGTTTTTTTAATGTGCATAGTGGCTGTTGTGGGTTTGTGTTACCCCATATATCCATACGGTAATTCGGGAAGATGAGTCACCCAGCATGTTTTATGGGCTTATCACACCTGTTGGCATGTGAGTGAATGAGTGTACAGTAGACCAGCCAACTGCCCACAGTGTATGCCAGCTTTGCCCCAGTGTGAGAGCTGGATTAGCCCTTAAAAATATTGCTTAAGAATCTGTTTGTTTGTTTGTTTTTTAATTTATTTAGTCCATGTAAATAATTGCATATTCATCTGGACACAAACTGTCAACCTGCAAAACAGATTGTCAAAAATTAGTCTAGTTTTACCAAATACAATATGTAACTGTTTCATCTACTTTCAAAAGCACTTCATCAACAGCTTTTTATAAATAAAGTTATTTTCCTGAAAGTTTTACACATTGCAAAGTCAGCCAAGTTGGAAAGGCTTGGAATGGAAAAAATCCATTAAAGCAATACTGTCGCATTTGCTCTTCATGGATGACATCACTGTCGGAGCCAGAATGCAACACAACTGGTTTTCATCCTGCGGTTAGAGAGTCTTTCAGAAGGAGTGAATAAGCTTTTGAATCAACTTTGCAACCATAGGGCACTGCGTGCTTCATGTAACTGAAGGAAGGGTGAATGGAAAAATGCACTGAAACATTCCTGATAAAAATCTGCTGCCATCCACCAGGACGATGAAGATGAAACCAGAGTGGATGCTTCAGCAGGACGATGATCCCAAATAGGATTTGAAGACAGTTTGTGTGCAAGAATGGGCCAAAATCACACCCAAGTAATGCACCCACTATTTTCTCTATAGAGGAGCAGATTAAATACTTTTTCTTAAACTCTTTTATGCACATCTATGCTTTAATTTCTTTGCATGTTTGGATTGGTTGTTACTGACATCTGGTTAGAATTTCATGTCAGTAGAACCTTTAGAAATATATTTACTTACAAACTTGGTGGCGTGTTCAATGCTTATTTTACCTGCTGTATAAATGTAAACTATTTCAAGATCTCTTTTTTGGAAGTAGCTCCACTGTGGTCTGTACTGCTTCAATGACAGCAGATTAAATGTGGAAAAACAGGCATTCTTCAAATAACACCTTCATTTCTTAATCAGCTGTTTGTGAATGGATGCGTCTGTGTTTATTTAATGTGTGTGTGCTCGAGTTCTGTGGAAGTAAAAACTACTTTAACATCTTTCCATCTTTTTTCTTTTTTTCCTTGTCATCATTAAGACTTTCTGCAGCTTCACTTTGATTGCTCCACTTCCAGTGTATTTCAAACAACTGGATGGGGTGGGTACAGTATACTCTGCGGTGGGGTTGGGTGGGCTGCCCCAGGTTCTGTGGGACTTGGTGGTGTTGCTACTGTGGGCCCGGGTCTGGATGGGACTGGGCCCCTAGGGGAGCTGGCCCCAGGGATGGGCTGCCTGGCCCTCCCTTCCTTCCCTCCCCATCCCCGACTGCCTCCCACTTCCCACTCCACCACACCCACCCACACATGCAGGGCCTTGGGGTGCAGGTGTGTCACCAGGGTGCAGGGGAGGCATTCTGGGTGCCTGTGCCTCAATTTTATTTCACAAACTAGACATCCACATTACTCACACTCTCATAACACATACATATAGGACCTTGGGGGTGGGCACGTATGCATTCAACCTCACCTCTCAGTTTTAAATGCATGTAGACATTGAGGGTTGTCGGGAGTTTGAAAAACTACAGTGCATTTAAAACCCACTCATGTGTAGTGTCGCTGTGTGTTGTTCTACAACGCATTTAAAATCCATGTTTTAGTAGCAATAGTTGCCTTGTGATGTAATTCACCTGCAGTGATAAGTGTCGGGCTTGTTTACTTTACCTCAGCAGACAATTGAATCTATCTTTATCCTTGTCTTATCTGCACACAGTCTAACAGTCCAAACTCGCAACTGTTTAAAGCCCAAACTGGCTAAACTGGTCTTGCAGCAGCTCACAGATCAGTTTATCAAGAGAAAAGTGCAGATTTGTGAGATTCTTTGAGTTTGTGAATCAGCCGACTGCAGGTGTGTAATTTCCTATTTTTATTTCAACATGACATCTTTATAAGCTTTTAAGCAGTCTGTTATCACTGCTTTCTCAGCTTTTGTGTGTTGCTGTACTAACAGCAGTGCGTGAAATCCTTTTTCGTTGTCTGGTATCTATTCTAGTCAACTTTTTTTACTTCATTAATGTTCAATAGTAAAAAAAACATAAATGGAAATGAGCAAACAGAACCAAAAAAACCCAAAAACTGGCATGTAAATGTGAATGAATTATTGTATCCATTGCAGATGTAAATAATAAGATATTAATTCATTTTGTCCGCTCAGTCGTTACAGTCTCATAGAGAGAGACGTCACAAACAAAACGATCAAAGAAGAGACTACAAGCACTGTTTCCATAGCAAACTGAAACCTTGATTTCAGCAGACTCATTCAGCTTAAAAGCTCTTTAGAAAGTTTCTGTGTAGAAACTGATTGGATCTTATTATGACATATATACCTGTATACACTAGACATGTAATCATAGTTACCTTCATAAATTGTGTGTAATCATATACACTCGTATATACTATGCATGCTCACAATGAAGTGTTTATATATGGAGTCACTGTGTTAAGCATTTAACCTGCATGTTCAAATCACATGACCCATATATTTAGGTCATATATATCTCCAGTATGTTACAAAAATATTGTGCCACTTGTTGTATGACCAAATGTTGATTAATACTGCTTAAAAATGTAACCCTTTATGACCTACTGTCACTAGTCCAACAAAGGGTTAATTAAACTTGGTACTGCTAAGGTATGTGCATATGACCCTTCTTGGCATGCAACTGCATCTAACTGTACAGTAGAAGCATGCGGTGGTTCGAGATGGCTGTGCAGCAGAAGCAGGCAGCGGGGTTTGACTGATGCTTCATGGCGTGGGCCGCTCTTTAGTTGGCTGTACAACAAAGGCATGCCGTTGTTTGGATGGCTGCCAAGCAAGGGCCTGCAACCTTCTCAAGTAGCTATAGGGAAAAACATAAGCCCCTTGAACACCTATAAGAAAAAAACAACCCTTACTCAGCATGGATAGCAGCTTATGTCCAGCATGCGTGCCCAAGGAAAGTGTTAGATGGATTAACTGCCTTTCTCTAGACTTTCAGACTCACTTTGGCCATGAAACTGTCAAACGGACCAAATGCAGTGATGGATGAGAGATTGTTCTGCAAGACGTTATGGTGCGGGGTCATGTATATCATAAGTGGAAGATGAAGAGGGAAAAAAAGAGGATGAAATGATACAAGAGGGGTGATCCCTGTTCCTATATAAGATGAGTCTGATATGCATTGGCTGTCTCTCTTCTTTCTGCTGCTTCTTTCCTGTCTGTCTTTTGTGTGTGTTTGTGCTTTAAGGCTCGACACTGTATAAAAATATTAACTCGCTCAGTGAAACAGGAACTGAATGAGAGCAGAAAAACAAGAGGGCAGACTTTTGAGCTCATGTTTAATGGTTCATATGTTTGTAATGCAGCCTTCTGTTTGCACTGCTTAGCCTGTGAGTGTTTATACGGCTGTTTTGTTGTAACTTGTTGTAAATGTCTGGTTCTGTCAAACTGTCATCAACTCACTGACAGCAGCAGTTTCAGCTTTGACAGTCTGACTGCCTCTGTATGTTCAGGTCTTCCTCTTGGTGAACTCTAACATAAACACAGGTTGTGTTATTTATTAAGTAGAGTCATTAAAATGTGTTGGATACAATGGTCTAATGGCATTGATTTAAATTTGTAGATATTTTTGAGCAAGAGTGGTTCTGTTTGGGTGTTGCTGTGTATTTGGAGTGAAAAAACAAACAGAAGATTTCAAGATGAACAGGAATGACTTGATTAAGCAAAAAATGATACAAATGATGGACGGATACCTATGAGGGGCCGTACAAGCCAAAATTCATTCTTTCACTCTCACACACAGACATTCTTCTTTCACACACATATACTTTATACTTGCATTCCTACATTTTGCTCTCATTTGCATGCATTCACTATGCATTTAATCTCACAAATAATATATGAATGTAAGAAGAGAATGCATACATGTCTGAAGAAAATATATGTATGCAAGAGAATAATGTATGTGAATGAAAGAGTATAGTGGAAATGGAAGAAGAAAAGCTGAATTTGAGTAAACAAAATTCATTGCTGCATACAAAAAATGTATTTCAGTGTTTGCTATTATCCACACACACACACACAATAGCAGCCCCTCTCGCTCAGTTTTTGTATTTGGGTTAGCTCGCAATGTGTTGCTCGCGCTCCCAACATTTCTGCCCGTGCGCGTTCAACTCTTTGTGTACACCGTTATATTTGTGTCACAAAACCAGCCAATCACAGACTTGGATGCCGAAAACGTTAGAGCACTTATGGAAATATGTGATGTGTTGATGAATCGAGCAGGTATTTGAAGTTTACACAGCACCATTCTCGCATGAAAATATCTTAAAAGTTTATTTTGTGACCCAGAAAGAGTAATATTTCAAACTCCGCCACTCTGTGTTCCTCCACCACTGCCTCGTTTGAGTTTTGGACGAAATGGATTCTGGGATATTGCATTTCGTCATTTCGAGCTGATTGGAGACCAAAACGGCTAATCAGATATTTTTGCATCCAAGTCTGTGATTGGCTGTTTTTGTGGCAACAGTTGAAGTTTCTTCTCCCCCCTCCCTGCTGTCAGACACTTGAAAGTGACCCGCGCGTGCTTCTCAGCCAATCACAGCGGTACAGACATCCAGCCTTCCGTTTCCATTAAATCTTTTAATGGAACAACAGCAGACATGCTTCACCATATTTTCTTTGGCTTAGAATGAAGTTGGTTTGGAAACATATTCAGCTATGCTTCATCTCCTGCTTTGCGTTTCTGTGGCCGCCCCGTGCTAGCAGTGTCCAAGCGTTTTGTTTTTTTTCTCCCCCTTTTCATTCCGCGCTCCCCCCTGCAATGGCTCTGCGCCCCCCGTAGGGGGCGGGCCCCACACCTTGTGGATTACAAACTTTAACCACGTGCTGAACTTTGGCCCAGCGTTGATGCTACTTGTTAGTATAATGAACTCTAAACTAAAAATAGAACAAAATCCTCTAAAAATAACTATGACAACGCCATCTTCAGCCAGGAGGCAACAGGTCCACGCAGAATGCTCATTTTAACATTCTTATATTAACAGGATTTCAACATTCACGTCAATCATTCACATAGGTATAACTTACCACGTCCTGGTATCTTTCCGTTGTATAGTTCTTGGTGCAAAGGTTATCACGTCATCCAAATCAGTTGGTTGTTTTCTGAACAGACCCAATTCAACGCGTCTTTATAAACACCGGATCTTTATGATAATGTGGCGATACTAAGCTAAAAATCACAAGTATTTATTTGCCATAAATTTGCCACTTTATTGTCAAAATTGTGTATTTTATTCTCGCAATTTTATACCCTCCAAGCTTTGCCGCTGATTGTTTTCTACCTTTGGGAAGGTCTGCCATAGAAGAACCTTTAAAGGTGCCCCAAAGAACCATCAAGAAACAATTGCCCATTGTTCCTTCAGTGGGCTGGTTTCAGTCATTATGCAAATGTACTGTTTATAATGTTGAGGAAACCTGCAGTCAGCTGAGACTAAAGAAGTCACTTGGATGAGTGACGAAACGTTTCTCCCACAAAACGCTACGTCCGGATGAACAGAATCAACTTTTGGAGATTTACTTTCCTGGATGATTGAGAATGCATCGAGACACATAGACATTTATTATTGGTTTATTGTAATTTTCGTAGGTGAACTACAAGGTCGTCGAGACCATTCAGAAACATAAACTACAGTCTTTTTATACTGCAGACACTTTACTCACTTACAGTTGTTTATTCACCTTTCAGTCACTTTAATTTTAAAACTGTGTAATTTGTGTATATACTGTATATTCTGTGTATTTATTATCTCACTCTTATTGCCTATTTATGTCATGTCCTTATCTTCAACGCCATGCTGCTCTGTTGTATGTTAATTGCCCCTTGGGGATAAATAAAGTCTTTGTGATTCTGATTCTGATCCTGACTTCCATCCAATTGTAATTCAATCTAATTGTTTTTCTCCCTCCTCTTCCTCATTTTGTTGGTTCTGTGAACAGAATTAGTGTGAATCTGAATTAATTTGTGCAAACAAGAAAAATCTACAGCTTTTCAGTCAGAGGTGGTCTTGTGATTTAAGCGGGGTAGAGTAGATTTATGTGTTGATGCTTCCTGCTTCAGCTCTACGACTGGCTGCTGAGTGATATTTACACCCCGGCTGGAAACTTTAACCACGTGCTGAACTTTGGCCCAGCGTTGATGCGACTTGTTAGTATAATGAACTCTAAACTAAATATAGAACAAAATCCTCTAAAAATAACTATGACAACGTCATCTTCAGCCAGGAGGCAACAGGTCCACGCAGAATGCTCATTTTAACATTCTTATAGCAGGATTTCAACATTCACGTCAATCATTCACATAGATATAACTTACCACGTCCTGGTATCTTTCCGTTGTATAGTTCTTGGTGCAAAGGTTATCACGTCATCCAAATCAGTTGGTTGTTTTCTGAACAGACCCAATTCAACGCGTCTTTATAAACACCGGATCTTTATGATAATGTGGCGATACTAAGCTAAGAATCACAAGTATTTATTTGCCATAAATTTGCCACTTTATTGTCAAAATTGTGTATTTTATTCTCGCAATTTTATACCCTCCAAGCTTTGCCGCTGATTGTTTTCTACCTTCAGTGGTAGATCTAATAGTGTAAACTATTAGATCAAGGCGCATAGAGACCACTTTGACTTTATTGTGTAATGTTCATTAACAATGAACAAAATTATAAACATTTACAAATATATCAAAGCGAATTTCTAGATGTTGAGCCCACAGCCTCAAACTGGAGCTGTGGGACTTCATAACTGGACAAACAAGAAGCAAATGATTTAAAACTAAGAAGAGCGCAGGTATTTTTGCGGTTACAAGTATTTCCAAACAGTTTTTCTGAAGAGTATTACGCACGTTGCATGGCGCGTTGCATGGCGCGTTGTGACGCGTATAAAAGAGCCATCTGAGAGCCGCTCAGCAATCGCTTCGAAGAAAAGAGACCGAGTCGCTCTGTCAGTCTCTGCACCTGTTACTATGTGCGGGTACAGCTCGCTCTGTAAGGAGTCTTCTTGCACTTTTCTACTCATGACTTTAATCCTGTGATCTGCCTTCATCTTAATCACACCTGTTCAAGGTAAACCGACGTTTTACTTCAACTCTAAGCTCAGCTTAAGGCCAAAACTTTGACTCTTAAATGCCGTAAAAATCTGACATCGATCTGATACCAAATAAATGCACTATTATCGAAACCTTTACCTTTTAATAGCATCTTACCTGGTTGGAGGACTGTGCCCGGATCTCTGATCTGAATACATCATCAAAATACTAAATGTAAAAACATTTTAATGAGCATTAAATCCAAAAACTTGTAAACAAAACCGAAACTTTTCAGCTGAAATCTAATTAGAATAAATTTATCTGCAAGTGTGTTGCCTCTTAACCTGGTTAGACTGACACACTGACAGCGTGGCACGAGTGGGCATCCACGCTGAGTGCCGATAATATAAAGTGTATCCTGTAGTTGTGGCTGCAATCCTCATCGAAGTGTGTGAGAATAATGAAAACAACATTGTTAACAGGTATCAGCACCTGGTTCATTTCTTACAGTGTTGAGCACTGTAAGAAAAACCCTAAACTCTAGTAAAAACCTTGCAGCAGGATTCGTCAGCGCGTTACTGTAAAACTTACAGCAACCTCACTGTAATTTATTTAACAGTTTTACTGTGTTTTTTACATGAAACTACTCAAATTTCTACAGTATCTACTGATGCTATAGATTTTTACAGTAGGGAACAAATTATTTAAACCCCTGCTGATTTTGTAAGATTGGCCACTAACACAGAAATGATTATGATTTCAGTGGTAGGTTTATTTGAACAGTGAGAGACAGAACAGCAACAAAAAAAGAAAACAATTCAGAAAAAGTCATTTCAAAAAAGTTACTTACAACTTACAAAATCAGCATGGGCTCAAATATTTTTCCCTGACCTTATTAACAGATTCTCTAATAATTTGGTCTTAAAAACACTGATAGTATTTCCACAGAATTATATATTATTAGTTGAAGCAGTGGGAGCTGGGACTACATGATCATCAGTGTGTGTGCACAAAAAGGTGGCAAACAAGCTTCCTCAAATATTTTCATATAACATACTACAAATACTAGTAGAATTTTTATTTCAAACAAAAAACAAATATCTGCACTAACAGTAAATACTTTTTTATTGCTTTATTACCAAATTCTGCCAAGGCCACATATTCAGAATCTATATCAGTCCATCGCTGCATGAAAAAAAAAAGCAGGAAGTCATGCTGTGAACATTTCAGAAACAAACCAACAGGGTGAACGTCAAAAATAGCACAAAGTGATTGTTGACACCAGGTCCAGATCTGCAACAGGGTCAAAGAATGACTGCAAGTGTAATAGAACCAAGAGAGACATCAGCTATCAACACACACGTATCTCTGTCTGTCTGTATGTCTGTCTTATTAAAAAGCTGAAGGTAAAAGATTTGGTTTGAAAGGTTCTCTGTTGGTTCTCTCATTTCCACAGAAGCTTCCCATTAATGCCCAGCTATCTTTAAATAACTGTCCTGTTACAGGGTTATGGGGGAAATGACTGTAAAAGGTTTGCACTCACCATGAGCAGCATTTCTCCTGTGATGTTTAACGCCTGTAGTTTTATTTTTAATAAAGGCCCAATATCATTATATAAAGAAAGTGTAATGTCTTCTGAAGACATGATTGGCCCGTCTGTGTTGAGATTTAACAGAATTCATTGTGTCTTCAGTCTCTGTGTGTAATGAGGAAGAAGCTCTGGATCCCCACAGACTGTGAATAAGATGTCAGTGTGGATTTCATGCCTTTCCTCGTGGCCTCACTGTGGACTCTGATCATCTACCTGAGTTCAGTTAAAGGTAAATAATGTGTTTCTATTACAGACTCTACTTTTAGACCATTTTAGCCAACAATATTTAACTAATGCTAAAGTCACCTGCAGGTCTTGATCCATTCTTTGCATGTTATATATTTTTATTTATGATTTAGAAATGGAGGTGTCCAATTATAGCAGGTCTGCCAAGACCGTCACGTTAAAACGCTGCAGTTTCAGAAGAAGCAGAAGTCAGCAAACAAAGACAATTTCACATTTCTCTCTGCTTAACATGCAAGTCCAGTTGTAAAATACTGAATTGCTGAATATATGTTTTATCATGTTTTTATCTCAAGAAGTAAAATGTTAGCTTAATGACAGTCTTCAATATAATTTGTTTTCATATTTATCAAACCTCAGTGGGAGTGAATGTTTGATGTGAATGTTGAAAAGCTTTTAATATGACAATGTCGTGCTCACAGTTTAACTGGACCAGGTTGAAGCTGAGTTAGTCACCGAACTTAAAGGTTAAATCAGTGCGGTGTTAGCACAAAGCAGACAACTTACCAAAGAACCGATTTCAAAATGTTTCTTTCGACACTTTGTTACAAATTGTTTGTTCCCATTTCTTTGGTTGAGCCTATAAAAAAATACCAAAGCTCAAACACGTTGACGGACATAAAAATGTTTTTGCACAAACAAGATCATTCCCAAAAAGCTATCAGCTGAAAACTGGGGCTATCTCAGCATGGAGGCCAGTGTGTGCTTAAACTATTTACAGCAGATGAACAGTATCTGAAAGTCACGTCCTTAAGAAATAGGAAAAATCAAAACAAAACAAAGGTCTGACAAAGGATCTGACAGATTCATCCGGCCAGTTCATCAGAAATGGTCTCAGCTTTGGTTCATATCAGTGTGTTTGAGGAGCTCAGTAATGAGTATCTGCAGCCATCTGTAGGAGGGAGGAGGCTATGTCATGGAGTTCAGCTGTATTTCATGGAGATCTTGTCGAACTGATGAATTATGAACAAAGAAAAGTAACATCACATTTTGATCCACCGCTGTACCATCTGAAAAACAAGGACTAGAAAGTGAGACCATGTTTCTCCCATGCTGATTTCTCTTTATTGGCTCCTGTTTTAAATCCAGACTTGAATTGAAAATCCTTCTAATCACATACAAAGTCTCGAATAATCAGAGATTAGTCAAAACGAGAGTAAAATGTGGAATTATACTGTGGTGGAAGAACATGAAAAACTATCGTGTGGGAGGCTGTCAGAAAGACTGTTTGTTGTGCTTCACAGTTCTGATGTTGTATAAAGTTGCGTGTCTGCTCCTCTCTGTCTCCTCAACAGGATCATTTGTAGTGGATGTGACACAGAGCTCCTATCAGGCAGAGGAGAACCACAACCTCACACTGGAGTGGACGTTCACCACCAAACCTGACACGTCCATCTCAGCACTGAAGATCTGCTGTAGACTGATAACTGATCAAAAACCCTCAACTCTGTATTATCTTTATTATGGTGTCGAGTTCTCAGAGGTTCAGGATGAAGAGTTTTCAGGACGAGTCCAGAGTGACAAAGACGCCCTCAGAGAAGGACGAATCAGACTCCAGCTGTCCAGACTCAGGACTGAGGACTCGGGTCTGTACCTGTGTGAGGTGGACACAGGTTATGGCCGCGGTTACAACAGCTGCAGAGTCACCGTCTCTGGTAAGACAATTCATTTATACACATGTGATCACTGTGTATAAAAAAACAAAAACTGCCAATTTCATAGATTTTTATTTGTTTGTTTTGGTTGTTTTTCTTTTTTCCAGATACAGATTTTGCTAAAACCTCAACAACAGAGACATCACTGCAAAATCCAGCTCCTCAGAAAAAGACTCTAACAAATGGTGAGAAAATGCTCCAACTTTTCTCTGCATCATTCCTGCTTGAGTATTTTTTGGTCCATTTGTGGTGACTATGTTTATTTCTTTATTCAGCATCAGCAGGTCGATCCAGGGTCCCTGTGGTCATTGTTGTCATCACCGTAACATTAGTTTTGGCTCTCGCTGGTTTTGCTGCATATTTCTCTCCACGTCTTGCAGAAACTTAAAGTAAGAAACAAACAAACAAACATGTTGTTGCTTCTTGCACCGTCAGACTGACTCATTACTCTACTTCTTTCAGCAGAAGCATCCAGAGGATGACGAGACACAAAAACAACCACTATCAGTGTAGCTGCTGTACTCAAAGGAGCGTTGGTGTTAATGGAGCTGAGAGAGATTTATCTTTCCTGGATCTTCACATTTATGTTGGATTCAAACCATCAACCACAGGGTGACACTTGGGCCCAGCAGCACTGAGTTCATCATAAGGTCACTCCTACAAAAGGCTGTGAGATTGACTTGAACTTTGACTCCAGCTGAAGACTCGAGCCTCATCCAGCTTATTTATCGAGCTCATTTTCAGACAAACAAAGTGACGTACAAGAAAACCCAGAGTGGAAGATCAGAGGATCTAAACAGGAAATATTTCTTACAGATGTCTTCAGTCAGAGTTGCTGCTGTCAGACTCTGGAGGATCTGCTTGGAAACATCAAGCAGTGAAACTGATGGATTTCCTCCTTCAATACAAAACTGTGAAGTTCAGCCTGGAGAAGAAACACTCCTCTGCCTCACTGTCAGCGTGTTTAATGAATTTACTTACTGTTTGTTTGTTTGTTTGTTTGTTAGTTAAAGGTGAACTTAAACCTTTCAGGGAGACCTCAAAGTGTCTCTGAGGGACTAATTAAAGGGTTAAAATCCTCCCTGATCATCACTGTGCTGGGCTGACATAGATCATTCCCAAACAAGCAGTCTTTTCCATTCCATTTGCATTCATTACAGATGGAAGTGGATATTTCCAGCACAGTTCGGGGGGGGGGTCACCTGAAAATTGTGTTGGTGACACAGAAGACTGGAAAAGCACCAACAAGTTTTAAAGTAATAGAAAGAGAATTTATGGAGCTCATAAGGAGAACTCCTTTGTTTTACTGACCTCACTGTATGAAAGCAGACTTTGTTACCACAGCTGATGAGCTCTGATTGTTTTTTGTTTTCTTTCTTTCATCTTTACTGTCTGAGAGAACCTGAGCTATAAGCTGATTACTTTAAACACCCTTCGTTAATCATCTGCTGCACTTTATAAACATCCAAAACAAGGTGATTTACATCTCTGGATTTTTAAAGCTACAAATAATTCATTAAGTTTAATGTTAAACTTCCTGCTGGTCAGGACTCGAAGTTCAGTCTGTAAAGTTTAGTCTGATTTGTGATCGTGTTTTCAGTTTAGTGCTGAGAGTTGCGAGTGTAAAAGTGTCCAACGGTTTTATTTGTTAATTTTTATTAAATCTTTGGTTTATTTTTAAGTATTAAAGTTTTACATTTACAGTGTCTTCACTGTGTTGCTGAACAGACAAACAGGAACTTTAATGCTCCATGTTCATTATGTGTCACTGTAATTAAGTAGAGATGTCTTTTACTACCGAATGTAAGATAGAAGATGTAAGAAATTATAAAATGAAATGAGAGATGATAAAAGCTTCACTTGTTTTACTGGAGATGAAATGTTGATGTTCACCTTAATTTTGACTCATCTTTTCAGTGCAATACCAGAACTGGACACTAGAGGCCACCGTCTGATTTCTGTTTTAAAGCAGTAAACGTTGTCACTGATTTGTTCCACACATGAGTGTGAGTCTACGCTTCCTACGTACAAACACGTCTCTGCAGCCTCCGTGACTGCTGCAGTCAGTGGGGGTTATTGTTAATGTCCTGTAGGGGGCGACAAACAGACTTTAAAAGTAGCTACAGCCCTCGAGGCCTGGAGTTCGACACCCCTGAGCTACAGTGATCAACTTCCTTTTAAAGTGTTTTGAATGAGTGTTTTGTCCACCATCACCATCAACAGATACAGCAGTCCCCTGTCAATCACAAGTTAAGCCTACCGTAAAGCAGGCCTGTCCTCATGTTCTTTACTCTGATGGGACTATCGTTACCAACTGAAGGTCATGTTGTGTCAAATGCTCCTTTTATCTGTTGCTCATGAGGAAAATAAATTACCAGACAAACTAATTCAAAAAGAAAAAAAAAAATACAGAGAAAATGACTCTTCTCTCTTTTTAGAGTCGAGTCCTCAGGATCTAAAGTTTGGAGAGTTCTTGGATGAAGTGATGTCTCTGTCATTGTGGTTTGATATAAACTCAGTGACAGAGATTTAATTTTGACAGTCTTGAATTTGCATTCGCATTCATAAACATTAAAACAAATCTTCTTAACGATGCAGAATTCACTCGGCTCCACAGCTTCAGGATGGAACAGGATGGATCTGTATTAGGTTTGTTTACAGCTGGAGCTGCAGAAACCTATTTGCTGCTTTTTTCTAGACTTGGGCATCACAGTTTGATCAGAGTGTAACTCTGACTTGTTGAGATATTAGCATTACTTCTGTTACAGTCTTATTTTATATTCATGTAGCACAATGAGTACTGTATTTCCATATTACATTATTAGCCACTGTTAGTAGCCAATCACATTAGATATCTGAGCATCCCTGACTCACTCACCTGTTGCCGTGCGCATCCAGCTCTTCAGTCACCTGACGTCCCAGCTGTCACTGGTAGGACTTGCCTACATGTAGCTGCTGCCTCAGCCTGAATTGGCTACACTTTTGTTGATTGGTGCCACTCATGTTTTGTAAAGATCACGCGCAGATTATTTCCCTGAAGCCTTCCATCGACTCCTGACATATTTTTATTTTGTGCCATACCTTTATTATTTTACTTGGTATTAAACAAGTGTGTTTGCAAATTTGGCGACACTGTTTGTTCAGCATGTAACTTTGATTTGTTACGATCTTAGCCTTACATCCATTATTGTATTTTTGCTATAAATGCTAATTGTATGATACATTGCAGGAAGTCGGGGCCGAGCGAGCAGCTGATAACTTTATAGCGAGGCCGCCGCTGCTTCTCTGGGCTACGTTTACAGAATATTCCTCTTTGCCTTGTGTTCATTTTACTTTTGCCTTTTTCTTTGTGCTTTTTGCTTTGTTTGGCCTTCTCACTGGAAGTTGGAAGTTTTAGAATAGCAGTTGAGCCTTACATGCAATATATGGAAGCCTGTTAATGTATTAAATTATTAAGTTAGATTCAGTGAAGCTGTCTGCTCCAAACTGAAGGAATTTTTTTTTTTGTGCATTTGCTTTCTGAATGTTTTGATTTGTAGATTCTCTTTTGTGTGACACCACTGAAGACTGAAGGAGGCCCTTTTTCTAGCTGCAGATCACCAGTGTGTTTCTGCAGTACAGTTAACCACAGAGGATGCATTTGTTTTGGAGTTTAATTACTTTAACAACTTGTGTTTCTTTTATTCAGAAGCTGAAGGCCAAAAGTGGAGGCAACTGTGTGCCTTGGTGGTGGGACCATCTGTGCGCAGTGCTTATTTATGCACTCTTGGTTTGAGTGTGTGAAGATGAGCTGCATGTATGAGTTGGTGATCTTTCTGGACCTTCTCATCTGGTAATCCACAGCTCTGAATTGTGCATGTACAATCAGTTCATTGGTTCACTTATTTCGTATTTTAAACGGCTGTCAAAATGTTTATTTTACACTGAACCACGTCTGTCTTAAGTATAACTGACCTGTGCACCTTCTTCATAATTAACAACGTCTCAACTCAGTATTCTGTGGTTGAAATTCCCAGGGTGACACTGTCAGGTTTTCATTGAATTGTAAAAGTTTTGAGCTCCTAATTGTCGCACTGCCATTTGAATGTGTGAGTGTGACATCATTGGTTCTTTAACATTCTTACTGTGCATTACAGGAAGTCTGGACCTGGGTGGGCTGCTGTTAGCTTTACAGCAGCATCCTCATTGCTCTCTGGGTCACACTATAGAAGGAGTTTGTCTTTTTGTGTAACTTTGAGTCACATCTTAAGACAAAAATGTGTCAATCACTGGATGTCACCATGGTTTTATTAAATCAAGTCCATTTTTCTTGACAGCAAACATAATGATGGCATTTGGAGAGAAATTGTATTAGAAGTAAAACACTCAAGGGAGAAAAAGGTCTGCTTCAATCTTTTTGGGGGGAGTGGGGGTGTTTCTGCAGTGGGCTTAACTACAGAGGGCGTATTTGAGTGTTTTCATGTTTTGGAAATATTAATAACTTTTCTTTTCTTTTTTTCTTCTTTTCTTTTTTTTTTTTAGAAGTCTTAGGTGGAGGTGGCTGGGTGTCTTTGATTATGGGACCTTCTTCCACATTCCATTTTATTACTTTTATCATTAGTAGTGGTATTATTAACCAAATGGTTCAGGTTCAGAAACCCAAGTGAAATGACATGCTGAGCACAGTTTCTCATGGCTCAGAAGAATTTCTATTCAAGAAAGACATGTTGAAATTTGTAGCAGCAAATATAGAGACAGCCATCCTGAAATGCTACTGGTAGGTTTTTGTGCAGTTTTTTCTTTTATTGTTATTAATTAAATTTTCTTTAATTATAATTTGCACAGGACATAAACGTCCAGCATTTTTCACCAGCAGTAAAACACCTTTGAGGAGTTTCCTCCACCAAAGCTTTTGTTTTATGTCAAATACAGCTTTTCTCCCATGCAATCATATTTGCTGTGTCAAAAAAAAAAGGGGAATAGATTTAATAATACTAGTGACTCAGTGGTTAGTAAGTGCATCAAAGCAAGAAGGTCCTGCAGAGAGATAAAGAGTGATGACATTTAACTTTAAAATTGTTTCAGTAATCAGATATAATCAGATATAACTTTAAAATTGTTTCAGTAATCAGAATAATCAGATGGCGCCGGTGAGGTCGGCTGCCGTCACGACTGCTCCGACCACTTTTTCTTTGTCTTTGTTTTTTAAGTTAGTTTTCAGCGTTTCTAAATCGGCAAAACCATCACCATTGGGTACATTAGGTATGACAGTGACACTCTTGTTTCTATTGGTATACAATGTACTCACAATTCGAAGTTTTTAACTCCGGACCCGAGCTGGCCGAGTGAGATCTCGAGGGAGAACAAAGGGAAGCGGCGGCGGCCTAGAGGGAAGCGAGCCGGCGTCAGGAACAGGCTGAGAGCTCGTGCACACCGCACACCTCTGCCTAGCATCCTGCTCGCCAACGTCCAGTCACTGGAGAACAAGCTTGACGACCTCAGGGCCAGGATAAAGTTCCAGAGAGACATTCGGGACTGCAATCTCCTCTGCTTCACCGAGACATGGCTGAACCCAGCGGTGCCGGACCACGCCATCCAGCCGGCCGAGTTCTTCTCGGTTCACCGCATGGACAGGACACGGGACTCGGGGAAGTCAAGGGGAGGCGGCGTGTGTTTAATGGTGAACAACAACTGGTGCAACAGTGCGAACGTTGTTCCTCTCACACGCTCCTGCACACCAAATCTGGAACTACTGTCCATCATGTGTCGTCCTTTTTATCTACCTCGGGAATTTACATCGGTCATTGTAAGTGCCGTTTATATTCCACCACAAGCGGACACGGTCACCGCCTTATGCGAGCTGCATGAGGCACTCACACAGCACCAGACACAACACCGGGACGCTGCGCTTATTGTGACGGGGGACTTTAATAGCGCCAACCTCAAACGCGCAGCGCCGAACTTTTATCAACACATCACCTGCCCCACCAGAGGTGAAAGGACACTGGACCACTGCTACACTACGGTCAAGGACGGCTACAAGGCACAATCCCGCCCCCCGTTTGGCAAATCTGATCACGCCGCCATTTTCCTCATGCCAAAATACAAACAAAGGCTGAAACAGGAAGTTCCGGTTCAGAGGAAGGTCGCGCGCTGGACGGACCAATCGGTGGCCGCGTTACAGGACGCACTCGATGACGCAGACTGGGGCATGTTCAGGAACAGCTCCGACGATGACGTCAACGTGTTTACGGAAGCGGTTGTGGGATTCATCGGGAAACTAGCGGATGATACCGTGGAGACAAAGACTATCACAACGTTTCCCAACCAGAAGCCGTGGGTGGATAAAACCATCCGCGACGCTCTGAGATCCCGCACCGCTGCCTACAACACGGGACTCATGACGGGGGACATGGACCCGTACAAAGCCGCGTCATATAACGTGCGGAGGGCGGTGAAAGAGGCGAAGCAGCGCTACGGGAGGAAACTAGAGTCACAACTCCAACAGAGTGACTCTAGGAGCCTGTGGCGGGGACTAAGGACAATAACGGACTATAAAGCACCAACAACCGGTATGACGAACGCGGCCGTGACTCTGGCAGACGAGCTGAACACTTTCTATGCTCGCTTCGAGGCTGCAGCTAAGGTCTCCAACAATGCTAGTGTTAGCGGCGCTAACGGCTGCAGACAGGAAGATGCTGCCAGCACCGGAAACGTGCTCGTCATCTCCGAGCATGAAGTAAGGAGAGCCTTCAAGAGAGTGAACACCAGGAAAGCAGCAGGACCAGACGGCATCCCAGGTCGTATCCTAAGAGACTGCGCATACCAGCTAGCTCCTGTGTTCACTGAGATATTCAACATCTCTCTATCTCAGTCGGTGATCCCCACATGCTTCAAAGAGTCCATCATTGTTCCTGTCCCGAAGAAACCCCACCCTGCTTCTCTCAATGACTATCGCCCTGTAGCCCTCACCTCAGTAGTGATGAAGTGCTTTGAACGCCTGGTCAGAGACTTCATCATTTCTTCACTACCAGACACACTGGACCCACTACAGTTCGCTTACCGTCCAAATCGTTCCACAGACGATGCCATCTCTCATCTCCTCCACACATCACTCACTCACTTGGACACTAGAAGGGGGAATTATGTTAAAATGCTCTTCATAGACTACAGCTCTGCATTTAACACCATAATTCCCTCCACACTCACCACCAAGCTGGAGCATCTGGGACTCAGCTCATCTATGTGTCAGTGGATCTCCAACTTCCTAACTGGCAGACCACAGGCAGTAAGGATGGGCGGACATGTCTCAGCTTCCACCACTCTCAGCACTGGAGCCCCCCAGGGGTGTGTTCTGAGCCCCCTGCTGTACTCTTTGTACACATATGACTGTGTGGCCACTACCAGCTCCACCACCATCATCAAGTTTGCTGACGACACCGTCGTGGTGGGCCTGATCTCTGATAACAACGAGACGGCCTACCTGAAGGAGATTAGGAATCTGGAGAACTGGTGCCAGAGGAACAACCTCCTTCTAAACGTCAGTAAGACAAAGGAGCTGATAGTGGACTTCAGCACAAAGCAGGAGAGGAACTACCAGACCCCCGTCATCAACGAGTGCCCAGTGGAGAGAGTGGACAGCTTCAAATACCTCGGAGTTCACATCACGCAGGACCTGTCGTGGTCCTGTCACATCAACACCGTGGTGAAAAAGGCCCGACAGCGTCTCTACCACCTCAGACGCTTGAGAGACTTCCAACTGCCCTCCAAGGTGCTCAGGAACTTTTACTCGTGCACCATAGAGAGCATCCTGGCGGGAAACATCTTAACCTGGTTCGGGAACAGCACCATGCAGGACAGACGAGCTCTACAGAGGGTTGTGCGGTCAGCTGAGCGCACCATCCGTTCCGAGCTCCCTGACCTGCACTCAATCTACAGCAGGCGGTGCTGGACCAAGGCCAGGAAGATCGTGAAGGACCTCAGCCATCCCAACAACGGACTGTTCTCTCTGTTGAGGTCAGGAAAGCGATTCCGCTCCCTGAAGACCAACACAGAGAGACTGAGGAGGAGCTTCTTCCCGCAGGCGATACGGTCTCTCAATCACACCACCACACAGTACTGACCCACACATACAGTTCTTACACACACACTGGACTTTCTGGACTTTGTTTTTGCACAACACTGGTCACTATATTCTTCATTTCCGGTTAATACTTGTACAGCTGCTGTTATTGTGTATATATTATTTAGATTTAGATTTCTTCATACATTCTTATATAGTTCTATATTGTGTATTTTGTTGTACAGTTATTTTATTTTCAACTTTAATTTATATATTTTATCTTATTCTTCCCAGTTAAATTTACCCTTCATTCTAATTTGTGTTGTACAGTTATTTCATTTTTAACCTTAATTTATATTTTATTCCTTCCTAGTTAAATTTACCCTTTTTAATTTTTCATATTTATTTCCTATCTTATTCATAGCCTTTCCTTTTTTTGTTTTCTTTAGGTCACGAGCAGTTGTCCAAGCATTTCACTACATATCGTACTGTGTATGACTGTGTACGTGACAAATAAAATTTGAATTTGAATTTAAATGACACAGAAAGCAGCGGCCTCGATCATCTACATCAACAAGATGAAACATGTGCTGCTGTAACGTTTTCATTCCTGATGAACACAAACTCTTTTCCAGTCTCACTGACCCTCACACAGTCATACAGCATGTTTACTACTAACCTGCTGACTGTGCAGAGCTTTTCCTCTCACTGTTACTGTCAGTCTGTGTTGTGTTTGTAAACTCTTTATATTGTTATAGTTTTACAGTTTTATGTTCTTTGTCTCGCTGCTGTCAACTTTAATGTTCTTGTCTGTGATTGGTCAGTTACTGCCTCCTTCATGTAAATGTGTTTGCAGCTACACTGACATCAGTGACCAGCTTAATGCCACTTCTCATCAGGAAGTGTAACTCTGACTTGAGTCTCAGTGCTGTTTCTGTTCTGTGTTTTTTCAGTGTTTGGGTTTTTGCTTATATGGTTTAAATAAGTGAATTTTCCTAAAATTCAGACATGATGACAGCCTAACATTGACCATCACTGCAGGCAGGAGGAGATTATTGCTGCAGTCTAACTACAGTTTTTTGAGAATGATGTTTGTCAGAAAATCCACTTCTGCTTCACTGACTCAGCAGACTGACACACTTTTTAAATTGAATCAAACATGTTCTGGTTTTCAGAGACAATAATAATAAAAAAAACATTATCAAAGATGAATCATTCAAAGTCTAAGATCAATATGTTTTATATTCAGACATTCACACCAAGAACCTGTTTGTATCAACACAAACTAACAAGCAGAACTCTTTAACTGATAACTTAACAAGCAGTGAAAACTAAAATAAAACTATCACATTTCTCAGGACTGAAGAAATGTAGACTCCACTCAGTCTCACATTCAAACCACCAAAATCCCGGTTGCAGTAATGTGGGTGGAGCAGTTCAACAACAAACTGCAGGTTGGTGCCAGAGTCAAAGCTCCGTCCTACAGTCATTATGTTCTTGTACTGATCTGTGTCGTGTCCTTAAACTCGCTCTTCTGCTTTCAAGGTAAACAGCTTTTATTTAGAATCACTCTCAGTCACATTAGCAGCTGTGTAGATTATAGACTATCACAGCTGATCAACTAGATTTAATCACATGTTGGTGAATTAATTAAATTCACTGTGAACATTTCTTCTTTGCTGTTTGATGTGTCAGTGACGACAGCTGTCAGCGAATCACTTAAACGGAGCTAAAAGGAGCTGAAAACTGTTGCCTGATGTTTCTCAGGCAAGTTCTGCACTTTTAGGAGCAACTTAATTCTGTTTAACACTGACAGTGAATTTTATTTTCAAAAATATTTCTAGAAATTTGAGGTTTACATTTGTGTGTTGAGATTTCATGGAGTGATTAACTGTCTGCAGGCTGATTGTGAAAAGGAGACGTGTACTGACTTCAGGCTTCAGACTGTGGGCTCGTTCTCGTCCATCATCTGAGCAGTCATCATGGACTGGTTTCACTCTGTTTCTCTGTGGAATTTTATTCTCAGCTTGGATTTTGTTAAAGGTTATTTGTTAAATAACTATAATTAACTGATGAGTAGGTTTTAAGTATTGATTCAGTTTCATTTGTTGAATATTTCCAGTGTGACTTTTTTAATGTTCACATGTAATTTATAAAGCATTTATTTCTTTAGTTTAAAAAAGCATAGCAAGTTTCCCGTTAACTTCCTTTAACTAAAGACCTCAGCAATCATGCATGTAAGAGGAAACAGTGAACTCCCTCAGTTCACATAAGTGGAAGTGAAAATCCTGATCAAACCATAAACAGTAGTTTCCATTTTCATGTCCACAGTGAAGAGTTCTGCTTTGTTTCTCCAGCAGCACAATCCTGAAACAGTTTCAGAGTCTCTGTGTTTCCAAACTGAGCAGATAAATGTTTACAGTAACATCTGTGTTATTAGTTGATGTTGAGCTCCATCTGCAGGAGGGACACCGTTAAAATGTCATCAGTGTTTAGTTTCTCTCACATTTATCATGGAGCAGATCTCAGTGGGAGTGGATGTTTGCTGTGGATGTTTACAGGCTGAAATAAATAAAATAAAATAAAAAAATAAAATAAAAAAAATCTGATTTGTGGTTAGAAACACTTCGAGTGGGCAGTAAGACTGAAATGAAAGCTGAGCTCATAAGATCCACCTGAGCTGCCATTTTTGTTTTGTGTTTTAACTGTTAATGCTTAGTTAATACTGATCATTATGGTAGTTATAAGGATTTGTTATGATACAGCAGTGAGGATAGAGTTTAAAATCTCTCTCTATATAAATTATAACTGAATGTTTTTTTCACATCTTCACATTTGATATAAAAAATATATTTAAATCATCATGAAGCTGTTATGTTTTCATGTAAAACAGGACATGATGTCATGTGATAGTATGTCTGGTTTTTTGTTTTTCTCGAAAAATGAACCAGAGTATTAGGAGATAAAATAATAACATAAGGATTAAATAACAATAATAAAATCCAGAAATATTCATACTGTATCAAACACTTGCCTGATTGTTGACTTCAGTATACAAAGGTGAGCTGTCCTGCTTCTTTTTACTTGTTAAACTGCAACTCAACACTGGAGCTGCTGTCTGCAACATCCCGTGGCTATGAAGGCGTCTCTGAAGTCTCTTTGTTGGCAGCTGATCGAGAGGAGCAGACACACTGTTGTGTAAAAACTCAACTCTAATCTAACCATCATTCTGTGCATTGTTCACAAGTTAGAACTGGTCTAAGATGCTGCAGATGCTCTACAGAGCTGAGTTAACATAACAATATATATGTACTAATCCTCAACCTCTGACGGTCTACTGTTGATTACAGTAAATGGACAGTGTGACTGTCCCTGAGACAGTTAAATAAAGGTGTTTGTTTTTTATGTTTCTGTGATAGATTCATGTTTAAATTAGCTCATATATTTGTTGGAAAATGTTAAGATTTATTGGATAAGATAATAAAAAAAAGGTATAATTGATTAAAACTTGTCTAAAATATGTGGCAAAATAAGGTTTTGTTACAGGTGTAAAGTGCTGTAAAGTTTGTCTAAGGTAGAGTTTCTAATGGTCACATGACCATAGTTTAGCTGAGAGGACAATCATTGGCAATTTGGGTCTGAACAGAAGTTTTTTCTTCTGTTTCCACAGTCTCTGAAGAAGATGAGAGAGAGAAATAAACTAAATAAACATCAGTATGATGTGTGGCTATTGTTTGAAGGAGCCCTGCATCCCTGTGATTAGATTTGCAGACATGACTAAAGAAGTTATGAGGCTTTTGGTTAAACCTTCACTAATAAATCATTAAGTTGACCTAATGGTTTCAGATGTAGCCAAAATTTGTTGAACTGTTGACATGACTCCGCTCTACACCCATATAATAATAATGGATTGCATTTATATATCGCTTTTCAATTCAATAGCACTATATAATTTCACTATTCATTCACTCTCACATTCACACACTGGTGGAGGCAGCTACAGTTGTAGCCACAGACTGACAGAAGCAAGGCTGCCATATCGCGCCTTTGGCCCCTCTGGCCATCACCAGTAGGTGAAGTGTCTTGCCCAAGGATACAATGACCAAGACAGACAGAGCTGGGGATCGAACTGGCAACCTTCTGGTTAAAAGACGAGCTTCCCAACCACCTGAACCATGGTCGTCCCCATATAACTCATGTTCTCTTACATCAGTAGATCTTAAAACAAAGCTGCACTGTGAGTGTGGAGGGTCTTATGGAAATGGTATCACTTCCATTCTCATATTCTTCCACTATCACAGCAACGCCCACTGCTTCCTACTTTAAATCACCTCTGTCTGTTTCAAATCAGATAAGTTCCTGTTAGAAAAAGCTGCTGAACTGATAAGAGATGAAGCACGTCTTTATTTTAGACAAACTGATTACACGTGTTGTCTTAAGCAGGATTTGTGGTCCAGCAGAGGCAACACTGTTGGCTCTGCCTTAGGGCAAAGTTACAAAAAAACCTCATTTTTTTCTGCATTGTTTTTTTTTATTTCATTTTAGTTACAGTTTATATCCAGAGCAGATTTTCTTATTTCAACTTAGTTTTTATTGTTTAAAAATGTTTCATTTTTATTGGTTAAGTGCTACTTTTATTTGTTTTAATTATTTTAATTTATTGTTGTATACAGGGCAAATGTCAGAGACAAGATATAGGTAAACCAGTCGAGGTGTTACAATAAAAACACTGAAGTTGATTTCACTATAATAATTCCAGGATTGTCCAGGCCGCCTGCAGTGACATTAGTTCTCAGCAGAGCTACGCCCATTCTGTGCTAAATGCGTGTCCTGGAAGAGGAAGTGAGAGTGAGTGTTTATCCCTATTGAATGTCATCTGCTTCCAGTCAAGCACAGACTAGACTAGTTCTCAGTCTGAGTCATTAATGACACAGCACGTTTGTGTTGTGTCATTAATGCATTTCATGTTTCTCCATTATGAAAGTTCGGAGTCACCTACTTCACCTGACAGCTTAGCTTGTTTTTATTTGTCATCAGTCAGACACATTATAATGTCTGAGTCTTCAGTACTGAACAGAAAGTAAGACAGAGCAGAATTAGTTACATGAAGCTGAGACTTGGAGTTTCTACAGAAATAATTCAAATACAAAGTAATTTAGGTGGTGCATTAAAGCACGACAGGCAGGAGGTCTTATGCAACAAAAATACGCTTTTTATCAATTCCTGTCATTACCTAATTCAGTATAAAATTGTACACAGATTACATTACACAAGGGAAGGAATTCACAAAATTTATCCAGACTGCTCTCCCTTCTGTGAAAAATGTATGACACACTATGGAAATCTGTTACATAGTTTTGCACTTCGTCCAAGGCTTCAGAGTTTTGAGTGTAACATCTTTACCTTTCTGTCTAATATTCTTAAAGTCAAGATTGATCTAAATCCAACAGTAATTACCTTTGGGATCTTTAAAGAAACACAAAGCTTTACAACATGTTCAAAAAAGTCTTATGTCATATGCACTGATCATTGCAAAGAAACTGATCCTGCAGCTTTGGAAAGGCAAAAAGGTTCCTGCACTTCACCTTGAAAAAATAAGATATACCATGAATGGCAATGTTGTTTTGCCTTGTTTTGTTTAGGGAAAGGGGGGGGGCATATGTTCTATTAACTTGTAACAACTGTGATACTTGCTTCTAATAAAAGATATTTGAAACGAAAAAAAGAAAAGAAAAGAAAAGCATGACAGGCACGCAAGCGTCACATTGAGATTTTCCCTTACTTATTCAGGGGGACTTCATAGGCATCTAACCCCACCCTGAATGCAGTAGGCGGAGTCTGTTTTATATAAAGAGCGAGTGAGCCTCACAGGTCATTCATTCAGAGCGAAGCAGTCAGGGACTGATCGGACTGCAGCTTTCCAGAAAACTTTCTTCAGTCAGAAAACGGAATTTTTAATCATCGATCATGTCTCTGAACAACTTCTACTTTAAGGACTCTTCCTTTTTCTCACTCTGGACTTTTCTCCTGTGCTCGACTTTGTCCGTCTGGACTTCTGCACAAGGTTACACTGAATTTTAATCACATACTGGAGGGGGGGGGGGGTGAAAAGCTGAATTGAGTATTATCAGCTGTGCTGTGTTGTCTGTCACTAACAGTGTGACATCTGTCAGTGAGTTACTTTAGAACCGGTAGAATCTTAAATCGAGAAGATTGTCTGGCAGGTTCTGACTGTGTGAAGCGACTGCTCTCAGTTTAGAGGTTTGTTTATAACGGACACGATGGAGATGATTTATGGCATTATTTTATGCCATTGTTTTTGTCCCTCTATTCTGAGCGCATGAGTGCAAGTGTTGCATTTTGAGGAGACAATTATTTTTGAGTGAACAAAATTCATTTCTGCGTGCAAATAATGTATTTCAATGTTTGTTATTACACACACAGTAACAGCCCCTCTCACTTAGTTGTTGGCATTTGCTCTGCTCTGTGCTGACAGACATTTCTGGACCTGGTCTCAGTGTGTCCTTCCCGCTCTCAACATCTGTGTTCCCTGCACGCTCAACTCTTTCTGTACACGTTATAAATGCTCCACAAACCAACCAATCATAGATTTGGATGCAAAATTTCTGGTTGGCTGTTTTGGTCCCCAATCAGCTGGCTAGCTACTGAAATGATTTCAGGACGTTTAACTTTTTGTCTGTTTCCAGGTGAGGTTGTGGTGATCGGTTCAAATCTTCCAATCATCGCTGCTCCGGGTGATGATGTCATCCTGCCATGTCACCTGGAGCCCACGTTCGATGTCCAGGGTCTGATGGTGGAGTGGTCCAAACCCGACCTGAAGCCCGACCCGTCAGATGAGTACGTTCACCTGTACAGACATGGAAAGGAGGTCCCCGACATGAAGATGGCCTCGTACTTCAGGAGGACGGAGCTGTTCATCGACGACATGAAACATGGGAACATTTCACTGAAGATCCTGAACGTGTCGGAGGAAGACAACGGCAGATACAGATGTTTCATCCCCAAGCTGCAGAGCAGAGTGAAAGCTGCTGTTGTTGAACTTGTAGTCGGTGAGAAGATTTGTTTTGGTGATGTTTGGGGTTGAAAAGTCAAAGACTCTGATTTGTATTTTAATTTTTTTTTTTGACTGTTTTGTCTTTTAGATCAAAACTTTGCTAAAACCTCAACAACAGAGACGCCGCTGCAAACTCCAGATCCTCAGGACACAACTCCAACAAATGGTGAGAAAACAGTCTGTTATGTTCCCCTAAAAAGGTCCAGGGGATGAGGGGGAAAGTAACAAAAGGTGTCAAAGTTGGGGGGAAAAAGGAGACAGGGAGGCAAAATGCTCAACGGGTTTTATTAATGTTTCTAATAATAACCGAACTAAAAGAGATGGACAAGCTGCTATCACCTTTTAAAGGAAGCAAACAACAAAACTCAGCTGTTGGTCAATAAACAGAAAAGCAAGTTAAAAAAAAGGTTAGTTACCAACAGGGGCGGTCCTAGCCTGTTTGGTGCCCTGGGTGAACACACCCTCTGCTTATTCTGATATTTTATTGTGAATCCTGTTGTCAGAACCATACTGAATTTAACCAGATAAATATTTTATATAGTGTGTGTGTGAGAGAGAGAGAGAGAGTATGCAAATGGCTAACAAACAGCCAATATAATTCATCATACACTGAGAATAGCAGACAAATCAATGATATACCTCTTCCAATAAATGGGTGATTAATATTGGGCTGAACACAGTCCAAAAGATTCAATAAGCCACATCAGTGTCTACTGTTTACTATCATAGCCAAGTGGCTAACTAAGGTTAACAGAAGTTTTCACTATTCCTACTAATGAATGTTATCTTGTTTCGGGATACATAATACCTGCAGTTATCCAAAGACACATCTTCTTACATTCATCTTTTGCTCGTTTCTCCTCTTCTTTTGTCTGCTTTTCTAAACAGACCTGATGGCTTTGATCTTTTTTTTTTCTTCTTTTCTTCCTTTTTTTCTTTCCTTCCTTTTCTCCCCCCCCCCCCCTTTCCTTCTTTTTTTTTTTTCTCCTCCTTTTTGTATTAATGGTATCAATAACTAGATCATCCTGCCTTGTGTCAATGGTTTAGGCTGCTGGTGGTGGTATAACAGTGTGGTGGATGTTTTCTTGGCAACTGTAGGCCCTTATTAGCAACTGTTACCAATTGTTTAAACACCACAGCCTACTTGAGTATTGTTGCTGTTCATCTATTCATCCCCAGGGTACTCATCTTCTGATGGCTGCTTCCACCAGGATAATACACCATGTCACAAAGCTCAGCTCATATTCAACTGCTTAATTGAACATGAAAGCAAGTTCACTGTACTCCACAGTCTGCAGACCTGTATTCAATAGAACACCTTTGGGATATGGTGGAACAAGAGATAGACATCCATAACGTCAAACTCACAAATCTACAGCAGTTGTGTGATGGTATCATGCCAGTATGAAGCAAAAGCACCTTGGTGGATCTGTCATGAAGCTAAAAGTGCGTCCGATCCAGTACTTCTGCGGTGTACCTAATAAAGTGGCTGGGTTGTGTATTCCTTCATTTTCTATTTCTAGCTGACAAACAGCTGGTGAATTAATATGACCAAGATTTGCGTGATGAAGTGGTTACCAACAGTTGGTTTTGACTTGGTTGCACAAAAAAGCTCACATGGTTGGCTGCTTTCACTTTTTGTTCAGAGCAGAGATCATCACCCAACAGATTTAATTCATAGCTAAAGTGATGGTGCATGCTATTACATTTAGAAAAAAAATTAACCAGCATCTGTATTACCTTGCATAATTGATACATTTGCACTTGATGTGTCTTATTTTAGGGACACATCAGTGTGTGTGTGTGTGTGTGTGTGTGTGTGTGTGTGTGTGTGTGTGTGTGTGTGTGTGTGTGGTGAAAGCATGGTCACTCTTGACAGCCCATTTGAGTATTTTTGATCTTTTCTTGTCCATCTTCCATCAGTAATTTTGCTGTATCAACATCCAACCCCACAACACAAATTAACAGATCTACACCTTAGTGCACAGATTCGGGTTTTTTTTTTTTTTTTTTTTTTTTAACTGTTCAGGAGACACAGCACGGAGGAGACCATTGTTTGACAATCAGGACACAGAATATAATGCGCTGTTAAGAAAGAAAAAAAATCTGTGAAACGGCGAAGCCATGAAAGGTGAAGCACGTTATAGCGGGGGACACTGTATCCAGAAATAGATGCACACCTATATGATTTATGGTAAAGTGAGCTGCCTTGTATGTACATGTGTTGAAGTTTCCTTGTTCATTTTCTCTGATGCTGAGGTTGGGGGGTGGCTTTGTAAGCATCTGGAATGTTGCTATACCAGGTCCAGTGTTATAGTATATTACCTCATCGAAAAGCTCACAGAATCCAGGCAGGACAGCTTTCAGGCTTACATGGTAAAAATCTCCTGCCACAATTACAGCACAGTACGGGTGAGTCGTTAACTGTTTATTAATGGCTAGCTTAGCATCAGTTTGTGGTGGCACATAAACTGCTATTATTGTGATTGCTGTGAGCTCTCTTGGCAAGTAGAAGGGTCTACACCGGGGTGTCCAGGCCTCAAGAGCCAGTGTCCTGCAGGTTTTAGCTATCACCCTGGGTCAACACACTTGAATCAAATGATTAGTTCATTACCAGGCCTCTGGAGAACGTCAAGACATGTTGAGGAAGTAATTTAGTCATTTAAATAAGCTTTGTTGGATCAAGGGCACATCTAAAACCTGCAGGGACACTGGCACTTGAGACCTGGCGTTCAACACCTGTGGTCTACACCCTAGACCCCTACTCTGCTACCATACACTGTACCAGCATATATTCTATGTTTGGACAGCAGAGGGCAGCATTAACTGTGGTGTTGTTACACGGGTTATTGTTCACATACACTAGCAGACCTACTCCACGTTTCTCACTGGACTCTTTGTTCCTGTCCACTATGAAGGATTAGTTCATTACCAGCCAAGTCTCTGTCACAATCATAGCACAGTAATCCAAACAGCGTGAGGTGATCCGCAGTTGCAGGTCATCCATCTTGTTGTTTACTGACCATGAGTTGGTGAGGAGGAGACTTATAATAGCAGGTCTGTAGGCGGTTAGTGCTTAGCTCTCAGCCCCGCTCTCTCCCCCCTCTTCTGTTTCCCATGCCTCCCTCACCTGCGCCACTTCAGATGTTGTATTGTGAAGTTGGAGTCCCTATTCCTTTGGATCTCAGGGGGGATTGAGTCCCAGTCACTGTTGGGAAAAGTGTGCAGGTTTGTGTGATTAGAACCGTGAGCAGTTCAGTTTTACTGTACTGCTCCTGCTAATTGGAGAAGTGAAATGAAATACACAAGATAAAAAGAAAGCTGCTAAATTGTGGAGAGTCCCGGGCCGCTGCAACTGCTCGCGCCACGATCTTGCAATTGTTATTTTTGCCACCTTTCTTTCATTTTTTGCCATGTTTTACTCTTAATATCTGTCCTACTAACACTGATATCCATATCCAACAAAGGTCGGTCTCTTTGTAGCTTCCTTTCCTGTTCTGTCTGCCTTCATCTCCCTTAACTCCATGATGCGCTGGTACCCATAAAAAGGTGACCATAAGCCCCATCATAGTAATTCTGTATAATATTTGCTGAACGTCAATCAGAATGTCAGGTCTGCAGGTCTGAGTGACCGTCTTGCAAACTAGGCAATGATGAACTCGAGTTGGAGCATATCACAGATCTCAATGGTCTTTCATCTTCAATCCACTGGACCGTAAACTGTATTGAAACCCTTATTCCCATGTATACTGATAAACAGTCACTAAAGCCTTTCCTTACTTTTGTGTTAAACTCAGGAACAATAAATTCTATCCCACTTTGGTTGGCTGTATTCCTTGATGCATCTGTGTATATTTTGACATAACTGTAACACTGATATGCAGTGTATGTGAGTTTAAGATAAAAGCCCTATCCGTGTTCTTTTGTTCAATAGTGTGAAATCTAATACCGCATTGGGGACTATCCATAGTGATAGCTCTTCATAGCTCTTCAATTCTCTTTTTCTTTTGCAGCAGGGTTGAAAAATTGTCTTTTATGCATGATCTTGACCATATCTTTGTAGACTTGCCCAGTGGTACTAGAGCTCACCTTTCTCTGCCCTTAAGTATTTTTAATTGCTGATAGGAGTCAGCTGTAGAAAAAAGGTGGCCCCTAAGGCAGGAGATAGGGCAGGACACACCCACACAAGGTCAATTTCAGGAGGAGACCTGTCTAGGGTCGTAACACAGTCCAACTTTTCTCTGCATCATTTCTGTTTAGGTTTTTGTGTAATTGTGGTGACCTTGTCTTTTTTTTACATCAGCAGGTCAATCCAGGGTCCCTGTGGTCGTCGTTGTCATCACCTTATTAATAGTTTGGGCTGGTTTTGCTGCATATTTCTCTCTCCACATTTTAAAAAAACGAAAAGTAAGAAAGAAACACACAACCATGTTGTTGCTTCTTGTGTCATCAGAATGACTCATCACTCAACTTCTTTCAACAGAAATATCGAGAGGATGAAGACACACAAAAACAATCACTACCAGTCTAGCTGCCTTGCTGAAAGGAATGGTAAATGGACTGGTTCTTGTATACTGCTACTCTGCTTGAGGAAACTACACACTTTAAACTTTCACCCCAGAAAAAGACTCAAGCCGCGTCCAAGTTATTTATTGAGCACTTTCACATAAATAAAGTGTTATACAAGAAATGATCCTCCCTGATCACCCACTGGACCAGCTGTCTCTGCGTTCGTCATGCTCAGGGTTTATCTGATGAATAGACCAATGAATGTGCAGCAATAAACATTAGAAACTGATCTGACCGGAATGTCTGGTTTGCAGTAACTTGTTAATCGTTGTCTCAGTTTTTGTTTCCTGCTCGGCTCCAGCAACTCGTTTCACTTGGACAGCGACAGTTTGGATCACTGTGTCGGAGTCTTTATCTGTCGTAAGTCTTCTTTTTATTTGTTTGCTTTTTCTGTTTGTTTGTTTTTTGGGTTTTTTTTGGTTTTTAGTTTTGTTTTTTTCAGTCAGGTGACAAACAAACAAGAACCTTATAACAAAACATTAAAATTTGTGATGAAAGACTGGGATTTTTTTTTACATGTTACTGAATGAATTCTGAATAAAGTCAAACTGTGAGCACATACACATGTCAGCACATACTGACAGGTTCTTTATTGTTTTGTGATTTCTAGTTCTTGGGTAAGTCATGTCTCATGACGCAGTTTGTTACTCCCGTCCTGTGTTCCCTCTGTTTAGTATCAAGTCTGTGCCTGTCATGTGTTTCCTGTTTTATTTTGATAGTCCCTGTCCTGTGTGCAGTGAGTGTTTCATGGGCCACCATTAAACACTTTTCTTTAATGTATTTGCCAAATAAAGATAAAACACAGAGCTGACTGCAGCGGCATGTTTCTTTCTGTCATGGCAGCTACATACACACAGACTACTGCTGTTTACAGAGTGGGTGGAGTCAAATCACATGGATTGTTTCGGCTTCTCCTTTGAAAATGACTCTTTAGCACAAACTCAGGAGCCAAGCTGTCTGAAAGTACTAAAGATGAAGCATGTTTACTAAAGTTACTAAACTTATTCTAAGATTAAATTGAGCATTCACCTGTCTGTGTTGAACTGTGACAATCATCAGTTAACACGACTTTTCAGCTGTTTGGGGGCAGAGTCAGTTTGGTCCTCAGAAATAATCCTTAAAGTTTGGAGGTGTTTGGTTAAACTCATCATTGAGTCATCTGGTTTGTTCTGCTCTCTGTCAATCAAAGCTAGAGAGCTCGCTTTTTCTACGTTCAAAAGAAAATATAATATTGGCTCAAGGGGAGGGAGCACTATGCCAAAGACTTGTGGTTCATGCTGACATTTATGCTCAATGTTATATCACTTATTCCAGTAATGTTGTGTTGGTGTCTCATGGTTATTGTTCCAGCTTCCAGTTTGGATTCAGGAGACAGGATTGGATTCAGGAGTTTTAAGCCTAATCTTGAAAGATTAGGCTTAAAACTTTCCCTTTTGCTAAAGCTTATAGTTAGGGCTGGACCAGGTGACCCTGAATTGCCCCTTAGTTATGCTGCAATAGACGTAGGTTGCTGGGGGATTCCCATGATGCACTGAGTATTTCTTCTTCAGTCACCTTTCTCACTCACTATGTGGTAATAAACCCTGTGCACGAGAAAATATTAACTTCCTGTTTTAAGACCAAATGTAGAGTTTTACATTTCCGGTAGCTTTATTTTGCGGTCAATCGCTACTGCAAAGGTGGACTCCAAAATCATGTCCAAAATACAAAAATGGAAAGATCGCATTAAGTTACAAAGAGCAGAAGGTGGGAACACTCACCATTGCTGTGTCATAAAAAAAAAAATCAAATGATCGATTTTGATATTTGAAGAGTGTAGATTGATTGGTTGTTTACATCACTCAACAGAAGCAGAACTGCATCACAGAATCAGAAGCACATCTCTGTATAGTGACAGTTCTTATGATTTAAACAGGCAAATGTTCAGCATTCAAACTACAGGTGAATATTAGTGAAAGCCAGATGTTTACCCCGTGAAGTCGATATCAGCTAGAAATTTCAAATACACGCCTACACAGCATCAACAAACCATGAATAAAAAGCCACAGGATATAAAAAATAAATAAATAAATGATTGCTGGTAAGTGTCTCTATATATTAGTATTCATGAAGGGTATGTTGTGATTTACCTTCAAGATTATACAAATACTGAGAAATGTAAAATTTGAATCCTTTCTCTCTTTTGCTCTGAGGCGCAGGACAAAAAATATTGACAAATCGATGAACATAATGTACAGATATATCCGGTAAATGCCCAAGACATCATGAGAAATGTAAATCGCCGTTTGATTCATCCATTTAGTTGACTTGTTTTCGAAAACCCGACTGTAAACAAGGCGTGAATATCACACTAGAAACGAAGCACCCTACAGGAGTTTCCCCACCGGAAGTAGCATATGCTAAGGCGCACAGACCTCTCTACACTGAATCATACTTGTTATTAATCTCTCTTCCACAGCATGTCTGTTGTTCCTTCTCCCACCCCAACCGGTCGCAGCAGATGGCCCCGCCCCTCCCTGAGCCTGTCCTGCAGAGGTTTCTTCCTGTTAAAAGGGAGTTTTTCCTTCCCACTGTCGCCAAAGTGCTTGCTCACAGGGGGTCATATGATTGTTGGGTTTTCTCTGTATCTACCTTACAATATAAAGCCTTGAGGCGACTGTTGTTGTGATTTGCCGCTATATAAATAAAATGAATTCTATTGTTTTGAATTGAATTGAATTAAATTCAATTGAACTGAATTGAATGTGTATGCAACACAGACATAAGTGAAAAAAGAAAAAAGGTGGAGTTGAAAATAAATAAATGCAATAAAATATGTTAAATAACTGACATGTCAGCAGACAAAAAGCGCCAAGAAACACTGTAAACAAACATACACTATCTCACAGCATCTGTGGGTGTGGGGACTTTTTGTGTCACAGGAATAAAAAAGAAACTGAAAAAATCCATTTGTCATGCAAATTAAAAAAAAAAAAAGTTGCTTGCAAATAATGGATGTGCTTTATAGCTTTTCTTTTTACAGTATGTTAGAAATGGATTATAGTGAGAATGACGTTGCTTCTCATTGAAAGCAGATGTAGTTTTTAATTAGATATTAATAATTAGATATATTAGGGGTTTTTTTTTGGGGGGGGGGGGGGGGGGGGGGTTGACAATGATGGTGATCTGCCTGGACAAAAACTTCCAGGCTGATTTTTTTGTCTCAGTACAAGCCTGACCAGAACACATTTAAAATCATTGCCCTCTGTTATGTAATCAGTGATGATCTAAATGTCTCTTTACATATAAACTATTTTTAAATCGCTTAAACACTGAAACAGCTTCTTGAATGTGACAATTTCACTGGGACTGAACCTGTTTTCCTGTTATTGTTACAGAGTGGAGGAACTCATTGATCAACAGTACAGGATCTGCAGTCTGGAGATGTTGTTCAGAGTAGACAAATGAAGAAACACATCACAGAGAAGCTCTGAACTTAAAATCCTCGAAGATATTTTCTCTTTTGTTTGTTTGTACTTGAAAGTTTTTTAAGAAAGCAGCACGTATTTCCAGTGCTGACTAAAATATTTATTTGAGGTAAGATTTCTTTAATGTTGTTAAAGAATTAGAAACATTAACATTTAGAAAAAACACATGATGTTATATTAGTCTGCTGGGCTGCTTGCTGTGAGATGCAGAGAGTAACAGGAAGCTTGTTTTGCTTGTTGATTTTCAGAGTAATAGTGATGGCTCTTCAGGAGATCAGTGTGATCTTCACACACAGACCCTCGGCCTTCTCTGCTGCTGTGCTGCTTCTAACACTCGTCCTCTGCAGAGGTGAGCAAAAACTGCTGAGCATTTAAACTCATCTATGCTCAGAGCAGACACAGATCAGGGTATATGAATTATGATTATTTATATTTTGTACTGTTTACTTTTTGTTGTTTTGTGTAAACAAATAAGGAAAGATTGTTAATAAATAAATGTGATTCTAGGCATCATGATTCTTGGAAACAAAATGTTGGAAACTTAAAGCATCTTTAGCAGGAGCCAAAACAACAAGGAGCAGATTATGGCGTTCTGAATAAATGGACAAATATGACAGGCTGTGGTGTGGGGGCCTTGAAGTTCTTTGGATTTATAAAAGAAATGATGCTTTGTTTATTCCTGTGTTTTACAGTCTGATGTTGTCTAAAGTTGTGAGTGTGTCTGCTCCTCTCTGTCTCCTCAACAGGATCATTTGTAGTGGATGTGACACAGAGCTCCTATCAGGCAGACGAGAACCACAACATCACACTGGAGTGGACGTTCACCACCAAACCAGACACGCCCATCTCAGCACTGAACATCCTCTGTTACATGAATAATGATCATAAACACATAACTCTGTATTTTCTTCGTGGTGGTGTCGAGTTCTCAGAGGATGAAGAGTTTTCAGGACGAGTCCAGAGTGACAAAGACGCCCTCAGAGAAGGACGAATCAGACTCCAGCTGTCCAGACTCAGGACTGAGGACTCGGGTCTGTACCTGTGTGAGGTGGACACAGGTTATGGCCGCGGCTCCAACAGCTGCAGAGTCACCGTCTCTGGTAAGACAATTCATTTATACAAGTGATCACTGGGAGCTGTTAACGTCAATCATGGTTCAAACCTGAGATAAAATTGGTGTGTATAATTGTTACAGGCTTTCAAAGTGATGAACACAAATCTTTAGTTTCCACTTTCATAACAACAGTGTCTTTATAAATATCCTGTTTGATTGATGGAGTTTCAGACACCAGCAGCTGTAGCCCCACTTTCACTGACTCGAGTCCATGAACTGGATCTTCTTCACTGTTCTAGAGCTGATGTTTCCTTTTGGAGCATTTTAATAGAATTACCAGAAAAACTGTGTAGTTAGAAAATTACATCTATAAACTGCATCACACAGACACACACCTGCTAATTAGTGCTGAGTACAGTAACAGACATATAGGAAGTCTACACAGAGATGATATGAAACTATCCATGGAGAACAACACTGGTTGATGTAGAAGACTGTAAACATGGTCATTTCTGCTTTAAGTTGGACTTTTTAACACAAGAGTCTTTGTGGCTTCCACACACGTGAGGCTAATTCTTCATGGAGCTGCTGGTCCAGGTAACATCCCTGAAGGAGGCCTCAGAGTCTGAGTCGACCACAGAAATCCACAGTGTCCAACCTCAGTGACACTGTTACTGAGCAGCTTCATCAGGACATGTGATGAAATCAACACTGAAGAGCCACAAACTGTTTCTCTCATCACAACATTGTTTTTGTTTTTGGGTTCTTCATTGTTGGTTTCATGTTTCAGTTTTGTCAGTTTCCACTTGGTAGAAATAAAACTGTGAGCAACTTAATTCACTGTCATAACATTAGATCATTTTCCAATTTATTACAAAGAATTTTTATTTTATTTCAGAATCAAGGCCTGGGAAGACAGAAACAACTCAGCAACCTGGAAGTCTCCAACCACCAGAGCTGAAGGAAGAGACCAAAGGTAAAAACAAAATAACTTTACAGTTTACAAAATCACTCATTCATTATATTGTTTATACACAGTTCAGTCAGGAGATATGGGCCAAATCTGAGAACTGTATTAATTTACGAGAACAGAAAACACTCCCATCCAGTTTTCTAGAAATGGATTTAGTTTAGTCTTAAAATAAAGAGAGTCCAAGACTAGGCCTTCATAAGTGAAACTGAGTCTATATGAATAACAAAGTAAAATCCTCCCATAAACCTGCAGCTCTTTCAGGTAAACATACTGAGGTTCTGCTTCAAAATGTCAAATATCAGTTTTATCCAGTTCTGGGTTTTGGGGGCTCGAGTCTTTCCTGGTTAACATTGGGCAAAAGGCCCGATGTAAGCTGGAGGTCACCAGACTGTAAGTGGTGATAAATGAAATTCTCTGTGCATCAGAAACATGTAAATAAAGTCTGGTGCTCACCTCTCACAGTAATACTGGTTATTTAATGGTTAATTCTACTTCCTGTCTTTAAAATGTGCTCGTTTACATCATTAACTGAATTATGTGTTTACTGTGTTTTGCACCTTAGGAATTTCTTTGTCAGGCCGGCTAGCAATCGTCGGGGCTGTATTCATCTGTATCTCTCTGATCTCATGGGGATTTATGTTTTATCAGAATTGCAAAGAACACGTAAGTCTGTCAGAAAAAAAAAAGTATTGTCTTTTAAAAACAAATGTTTACAGTTTGTGTCAGAATATCATTTGCTCTGTGACATCTTAAAGTCTCTTAAACTTTTCATATTCAGTATAACTCAGTGAGTCTTTGGATTTTCTTTCAATTTCAAACAGAGTTCTTGATGAAGACGTTGTCAGCATATGGACCTTCTAGTTCAGTTTCATGACAACAGCTGGAAACTGCAGATCTCAGACTTTGAACAGAAACTCTTCATAACATCATGATTATAAACCAGATTTGAAGTTTCCAATTCGATGCTGTTTAGTTGGCGTCAAGAACCAACAGAGGGAAAAACAACACAAACAACAGAAAAAAGATTTAAATTCAGGACTTCAGTCCAATATTGAAATCCTTCAACTCATCTGAACTATAAATATCCTGAGGTGTTAAAATAAAAACAGGATGAATTGAATTTGAGGTAAAACACAAAACAGCATTAACAGGATGGAGCTTCATGTTTTGTGTTTACATTGTTTAATACACTCTTGTTGGCCCTTTTGTTTACAGTAAAACGGTTTCTCTACTTTTTATTTGTCATGTGTGCTAAAAAAGTAAAGTAAGAAAAGTAGTTGGACTGATATTTACACTCGTGTCTCGTTTTAATGCAACATCAAAGCAGCAGAAACCTCAGTGAGAAGAACTCTGACTCACATAAAGATTCATCAGTTTGTGACGTTCAGATTACAACTAATCAGCACAGCTGCAGATCCTGTTATTAATGTGTGTTTTATGGGAGAAGCTGGATTTTTCAGTGTCAGCTCTGTTCCTCTCACAAAGACTCCAAGACCTTGGTCAGGTTTATGTTCCCAATCCAAAGTTTTTCCCAGGATAGAGCTGCTCTCAGCTGCAGCTGATCCATCTCCTGTGTCTAACCCTCGATCAGAGTCCAGTGTAGAAATACTCCTGTTCTTGTCGTTGTATATAAATCTTTGTTCTATTTTTTTCTCTTTTTAAAAAATGTTTACTTTTGCTCTGTTACCTGAATTTGTCATCACTCGGATGTGTCCGTGTGTTTATTTCTGAGTAACTCTGTAAATTTGTCTTTCACTGTTCAGCTCTGCCTCGTGTGTGCTGTATCTCTGCACTGCACACAACTGTGACAACAACTCAGTGTGAAACACCTGGTTAAATGATGGACATGGAAATATTATCATTTATGCAAAACTATATATAATATATTTTGAATATGTAAACAAAATTAATATAAAAGAATTTAAATTGAATTCAACTGAATTCTGTGTCAAGAAGTTTTTACATCACATGAACATTTAAATATCACAACTCTGACTTCCTGTAACTCGTCCTCCAGTCTGGAATAAATACGACCAATGACAGACTTAAATCAGATTTACACCATGAAGGCTGATGGGGTGATGTCATAACTCCAGTGTGTCGGCTGAATGGACATCCAACACTGTGAACATGTTAACTTGAGAACGAGGAGATGTAGCATTCTCTGACTGATACCACAGGTGTATCTGTGAGGCTGAGGTGTAGCACTGACAGCTGTCAGTAATGTTTGTAAAACACTGCTGTCCTCCTACATGGGAGCAGCACAGACACAGGCTGTATCCCAATTCAGGGTCCGCAGCCTTAAAGGCCGCATTTTAAGGCCGATTACGTCACAGCAACACGACGAAGGCTGTCCCAATTCGAAGGCTGCTCGAAATGCGGCCCTCAAATGCATCCTTCATTTCCCTGAATTTTAAGGATGTGGCGGTGTAGACTTCGTGGCCCAACATATCCCAGAATGCATAGCGCGGCGGTGGGTGTGGATAATTTTGCCAAAAAAATAAACGGCGGATGAGGGGTGCCCGAAGAGTAAACTTTAAGTAAGTACTGGATATGCACTTATTTATGTGCAAATGTTTAATAACGAAGAACATTAAACATTACTGTTGGCCACATGTCGGCAAAGTTATGTGACATTAGTGACGTTTGTACTAACTTGGTTTTAAAGCCTTTACTTTAAAACATAAGCCGTTCAATAGTTGACCTTAATCTTACAGAGAATGATCAAAGCTCATGTAGAAACAAACAAACAAATGAACAAAATATTTTCTCCTTCATTTCTGTCAAACAAAGCTGTATGAAACGTTTCTAGCTGTTAGTATCATGGTTGCTAGGCAACCTGGGCAGCGATACGGAGGCTAGACCGTCCCATTTCACAAGCCTCGCACTTCCGGCCTTAGCGGTCTTTAAGTACGCGGCCCTTGAGGATCGTTGAGACTGCGTACTTTAAGGCTGCAGACCCTGAATTGGGATACAGCCACAGTCACAGGATAAAAGATGGATGTGGGATGATATTTATAGGTTTATATGAGAGTTTGAAGCTGACTTGGATTTAAAGAGGTTGGATGTGAGGAATTAGAAGCAGACCTAAAGCATCCTGACTTTATTGACTTATTTTGATTCTAGAGCCCATAATTTGCAAAATAAACAATTACAAATGTCAAAATTTTTATATAGCAGCACCTGGAGATCATGAAGTCACCTGGAAAGTTTATAATGAGGTCATAGTGAGATCGAGGGTCATTCTGTCATAGACTTCAATATAATCTGGTCTGTTTTTCAAGATAAAGGAGTCTCCCCCTGCTGGTCATTAAAACAAATCCAGGTTTAACCTTTCAGAGCTGAGTGTCAGTCTTTAACAGTGTAACAATGAAACAGACTGAAGAAATAAATCAAAACTCCAATTTCCTTCTAGAAATGTGTCCATGGTAGGAACTGAACACATTTCAGAGTTCCCACCATAAAGGCATATGCTAAAAAACTATTACTGTTAGTATTTTTTTTCCAATACACAAAGGTGAAATTCATGTGAATCCCGGACGAACTGCAAACGAACAGATACAGAAAAAGATCATTTATGTGAATATGAATTTAATCAGATTTCTGAGGAAAGTTTACACAACATGACACTGAAAAAAGGTTTTACCAGAAAACTAACTTTCATGAGGCTCAGATTCACGCATGCGCAGATAACCAAGTCCTCCACAAGAAGTTCTGATGTTTGTTTATAAACACTCCCCCACGTGGCTGGGAAAACACAGTCGTTACATCAGTTCCCACGGATACGTTCACTCACTTTTAATACACAGAACCTGACATTACAGGTAACATTCTCAGATTTTCATTAATGTGTTTCATTTATTCTGTGCAACAGTGTCATTGTTTTCTCTGTGGAGTGGAAAGTTTACATCATTATGAATATCAGAATGTAGTACGAAGGGAAATAAGCGTGCAGTGCTGAGCTTGAAACTTTAGAGTTTTCTGTTTGGTGACAGAGGCTGTTTTGACCTGTTTATTAAACACATAAACTTGAACACATGACCTGCCAGGACCAGGTTATGTCCCGAGCTCCGTTTTAAAAATGACTGGATAAATCCACATTGTTAGGTCTGTACTCGCAGACCTCGCTAACTCAGAGACTTATCCCCGTGAACAAAGCAAGACACTCAGTCCATTTTAACTTGAAAAGGAAGCCAGTCCAGTCAGGATCCCAGAGCTTTAAGCTCCTCACCTGATCCCAGACAACTCCAACTCCAGCCTTCCCTCGCAGCCTGTTATTCAGTAAAAACAGTTAGAGAAACACCCCATTGTAAAACCCATATGGTGTGTCGTAAAAGCTAAGGCACTGTGTTTGTGTGTATGTATGCATATGTGAGAATGTGAGTGCGTGTATGTGTGTTTGTATACGTGACTTCCTGGTTACACGCGTTTTAAAAACATCTAACACCAAAGGGTTATCTCCCTTCACCCCGTATATGGTTTAACCCCTTTAACGGTCTATACAAGGCACAGTTGAGCCCATAAATGACAGGAAGTGAACATGCCTTACCTACGGTGGCCCTGAGAGGCCAAACGGGCTGCAACTTCAGAAAACACTTGCAAAAAGAAAAATGCTGCAAAAACAAAAACACTTGCAAAAAGATGAAAAACCCTGCAAAAAGAAAAATGCTGAGTGATACCAGTTGCAAAGAATTTTGGATCCACCTCCACCATCCAGAAAATCAACAACTGCAAATCATAGCATGCTGGGGGGAAAGCAAAAAGAAGTCAACTAGTATGTGTGTGTTTAGACAGATTTGAAACAAAGTAAGTTCCAAGGCACGTTGAGTCCAGCGGGAAGCTGAATTACAGTTTTCAAAGACCTGACACGGTGCAACAACTTGGCAATCCTGTAAAATGCTTGTCACAATAAGAATTCCCCCCCTACATTACACAAATAAAGACTTAGATATAGATAAAAGTATAAAGTGTCTATACATTTGGCTTGGTACATTATTAAGTAAAACAACAGGACCTGTTTGAAACAAAAATTGTCTTAATTCAGTTGCTTTCTACATGCTAATTACAAGGAGAGACCTTGGGTCTTGAAAATATTGCCTGAAAGAAAGCATGAATGCTGAAATCACAGGTAGAATTTGCATAGACTGTCTGCATGTTCAGGGACCTTTTACCCAAAGATTAATAAGGTTGCGCATGACCCTCAGACACACAAGGTGCATATAGTCCAGCACAAAACCTGAGACTAACTCCCAGCTCATTCAGAGGTGACACCCCAGCGTGGTGCTCTTTGTATGCTATAGCACGAAAAGTCAAACTGTACTTTGATTACTCCAGGCAGTAACAAACAATAAAACCACACAACCCTTGCTGCTACACACTAAACTGTCTGACAGTAAAATTAAATCAATATACAGATATTAATAACATATTAATGTAATAATCTGACTTTTATAAGCAGCCATAGTCAGCAAATTCATAATGAAAGCAACAATCAACTCATGTTTTGATGAAACTGCAAACCCTCCTGGCCATTAGATGTACATGCAGGAAAAAAAGGCTGATAAAGGAGCACAAAATTAAGACAAATCCAAGACATAAATCTAACTACAATAACAGATTGTATGCACAAATAAGGCATCAGTGAACACTTAGAAATCTTTAGAATTACAGCTAAATAAAAAAAATGTTTTCTTCAAATAAATGTGTAGATTCTAGCTAAATATATATCACAGAAGGAATTCTGATAAACATTAACACAGCTTAAAAACAGAGGGCAACAGCACAAATGCCACCTTAAAATGAAACTGAAAAATAATATTGAAACTGAAATAAATGTACTGAAAAGGTTTGTATTGAAAGTGAAAAAAATTGATACTGAAAAAAGATTAAATGAAAATGTAAATATAGAAATTTAAAAAAAAAAAGTTTTACAACCAGGTTTTCACACTTACATCTTTTTTATTCACTTACAATTCTTTTAAACCCATCACAGTGTGATATTAAACTGAACCATCACCTGATGGAAATGTTTATTATTAAACTCTTCGCCTTCATCTATTTGAAGTTTAACAGGTACATGTCCCTCACTCAGAACAGAAAAGCAGATGCAACAGATGCTCCTGCCTTGGTTTGAAGACACCTGCATTCATACTTAGAAAATCCATCTATACATGTCAGTAAGTGTCTCACATTATCATTATCTTCATTGTCTTCATAAACTAAGCAGAACAGCAGGAGACGCAGACCCGTGTTCGCGCCTGGTTCTGGTCTCCCGCATTGGTGTATCTGAACCTCTTGATGTAGCAGAAGATGAGCCAGACGATGGAGATGATCATCAGCACGATGAAGAAGATCGATACGAACACCACCGACGTCCTGCTCACGTACTTCTGCAGGTTCCTCGTCCCGATGGTGATTGTCATGGTGACCGTCACATTTCGTTCCAACAGCGATACGATCTCGCGGCCTTTTGGCTCCGGGATCATGATGGCGACGACCTCGCTCGCACCTGAAGATGAGGACAGGTGAGAAGCACTTTGATGGTTATTGTACTTTTTACATAAGCTATATAAATAAATATTGATTGATTGATGTCATCATTTTGGCCTAAAATATTTGTCAATTAAAAAAAAGGAGTAGAACTCCATGAGCAACAACCACCAATTACTAGGAACAGGAATAGGTTTCAAATATCAAGATGAATAAAAAATAAATCTACATTATTGAAGCAAGGATATCTAGTGGGCTTATATTTAAAAATCCAAAACACTTCCCTTTGGTTAAGTCTCCTTTCTCTGTCACTAGTATGGCTTTGTAATGTAGTTCATGTGGCTCTAATCCAGCGGTCCCCAAACAACTCACGGACAGTACCGGTCCGTGAGTTGTTTGGTAGCGGGCCGTGAAAGTTGAGGCTGGATTTAAAGCAAACCAACCACTCAGGGCTTTTCCCCCCCTTCCTGAATTCATGGCATCTAAATGTGGGTGCCACAAACGATTATTTTGATAGTCGACTAGTCACCGATTATTTTTGCGATTAGTCGACTAATCAGATCATCATCCATTGGACATAAAACGTTCAGCTTATTGCACCAGCAGCATCTGCTCTTATATAACTATCATTAGCTTACAGCTTTAAGTGTTTAAGGTATGTGCTAACTAAAAATAAAGACAAGATGATAGTTTATTAAATTTTAATGAAATTTGCAGATTGTTTCGGTGAAGTTTAATAAACTCCTTGCTATCTAAAATATAACAGGACACCGGAGTATATTCTCGAGCATCTCACACTTCTGATAATCAGTTGTCTGCTTGACATTTATTCAGCTGTGTAAAAACTATAACTTTAATCTCAGCCAAACCGATTTACTCAGGAACAAATAAAATACTAAAAAAAGGCAAACAATAACATTTTAAGTTATCTAAGTGACTTATATATCATGTTTAACCTGAGCAGCAAAAGACAGCGGTGTGTTTGAAAACGATCTGCCGGGAGTCCGGTGTTCTCACGGCTCTAGTGAGCCTTGCCCCCGGCTAGCTATCGAGCTGGTGGGTAACAGACGTCTCCGAAAACATCGGAGCGCTTTTGAAAGTATGTGGTGTCTTGATAAACTGAGCAGATATTTGAGGTTTGCACAGCTACATTCTCACCTGAAAATATTTTAAACGTTTATTTTGTGACCCAGAAAGAATAATAAGAGTAATATTAAAACTAACTAGCTGCCGCCATTGTTGGAAACTGAGCTGGGCTGCGCTATGAATTCTGGGACACAGCTTCTTCTTCTTCTTCTTCTTCTTCAGGGTTTAACGGCAGCTGGCATCCTTGTATATGCAGTGCTGCCGTCTTCTGTTTCAGTCCGTTATTACACTCTTAAATCCTACTACTTATTCCTGCGTCTTTTGTGATCTTACAAAGCTTCAAACGACGCCTCGACTATTAAATTAGTCGTCGACGATTTTGATAGTCGACGTAATCGTGACTAGTCGACTAATCGTGGCAGCCCTAGTGTACGCCTGCCAGGGATCCCTGAAGGAGTTTCCAGCTGTCAGAGAAACAGCTGTTACTTCACTCAGCAGCAGAGCGACTCAAAAGAACACCACTTACGGTGCTACAGAGCAGTCAGCCCTGTTATGTAACTCAGCGCTAAGTCGTGACCAACATCAAACGTCACATGGAGTTTCTCTGGACATAATCGAATGACAGGAGCCTGTTTTCCATAATCAGTCACTGTGGATGCAGCGGGGCTGGGAATCCTTGATCCACACGACTGTTTCTGTCAGAGAGGCACTGTGTGGATGACCACTGACAGCATCGTTTAACAAATGGAAATAAATTGATAAAGAAGCATCACAGACCTTCAGTCAGCAGCTCTGAGACAATCTCAGATCTGGGAAAAAGTCTTCTTGCTGGTTATGAAGAGTGTATCCTCCCCCTTTAAACAATGTTTCACCTCCGGTTTGGCAGCGTTACACCTGCTGATTCCCCTGCAGGAATGTGAAGCTTATTCACACTGCCCAAACCCACCGAGTGAGCATGGTCATGATATCATTTATGTCATGTTTTCCACGATCGCTATGAGACACAAATGGTCAGACTGTAAGTGTTAACACATCTTCGTATTTCATTCCCATCACACAAAAACACTAAGCAGTGCATGCCTGTTAAATTTGATGCTTCCCACCCCAATGTGCAACACACTCGCTGTGATCTAGGGAATTGTGCATCACATCATCAGTTGTGTTACACTTTATTCTGCTTCAGCTGGAAGCTGATGAAGGCCTTTCAGGGAATGTGTTGTTAACTCAAACTGGAAACGTAAGGCTGGAAACCCGTTTCAGAAATCCTCTGGATCGTACCATGTACCATGTGTTTTTACACTTCCCACAATGCTCACTCTTGTGCTGCTTGTCCAGCTGCTTCACCCTCAGCTCACTTCTCTCCTCCTCCAGCCCCAGCAGCTACTAAAATAGGGAAGGTATGCTGAGATGATGCTTGCTGGCTGTGACAACCAGCCTCCCTTGAACACACTGCTGCACCCCCCCCCCTGCAGCCGAGCCACAAACTACACTCCCCCGGAGACACCAGAGACAGAATTAACCAGCATTGATAAAAGAACAATTATCAAGGAAACACATTTCCTGGCTGTCTTCGCTTGTTATCAGCTCCCAACACACACTATTGATACATTTCCACACATGAGTGTTGTGAACACAGACCTCTCTACATTACCTGGGAACACTGGGTTATGTTTTAAATCACAAAACACAAACAAGGTTTATTTGACAGTTTCAACAATTTACTGGGCAAATTTACATCCAGGACAGAGAAATTCCTGCCTCTGTCACACAAAAAGAGGACAATATATTTAATCATAACATTGAATCATAATACCAAAGAAAATAAACTGTTGGTAGATCCACTTTTTACACTTGAATCCTCCATCAATAAAAATCTAACTCAGTTCCAAAACAACAAATTCAACATTCATATAAAAAATCCAACCCTGCAGGGATCAAACATCTGATCAAACACCAGGGTTGGACACAGACTTTCTAATCTGACATCACAAAGTTATTCTGAAACTGTAAATCTAATTAAAAACTCCCCAAAACTACTAAGAGAAAACCCTTAAAAGGTTCAGTGATACAAGGAAAATCCTTTGCATATAAAATCAACAGAGGTTCCTGATAAACAGACTAATAAATGAAGAATAACTGAACAGTTTCTGTGTCATGAGTGAAATTTCAGTGAGTATGAATCATCTCCAGGAGGTAAAAAGGGTTGGAGCTCAGCATCAGTCAGAAGAGGAAGATGAGGTGATGAAGAAGAGAGTGTTGACTTGTTAAGTCTAAATGAGACAATTTCTTGCCCCAACACACCAACAGGTGAGACCAAAACTGAGTCAAACCAATGTCTGGTGTCAGTGTGTCTATGTTCTACATTTAATTTATACCCGACACCAACTTAACCTGTACACACATCTACATTTTCCACTCAACTATTTCTCAGTGTCCATAGTAAAGCAGTCCCCAGTGTGAGTGCTTCACCCTGCCCAGTCAGTGTGGCAGCAAAACAGTGCCTCCACAGATGGGAGAATTGTGAAAGTGGGGAAACACAACTTTAAAATTATATAAAAATACACTGCTCAGCAAAAAGTGGTTCCTCTAGTCTAAACTACACAATTTCCAAATAAGGAGAATCTGGGGACAGTTTGCATATAACACCTCCTTGGACATAAAACTAGATGACTCAACACATCCCTTATAACAGAAATACCTCGTCAGTTGGACTTTTTCCATGACGTTTGTATTAAGAAATTAAGATAAACATTGTCCACGTCACCTTTAATCCCCATGACCTTCTACCAGTCGTCCATTGAGAGCCTGCTAACCTACTGCATGACAGTATGGTACGGCAGCTGCACTAAGGCGGATAGAGCGAGGCTTCAGAGAGTAGTCAAGACAGCACAAAAGATCATCAGCTGCCCTCTCCCCTCCCTGATGGACAGTTATTCCTCCCGCTGCCTCAGCAGAGCAGGAGACATCATCAAGGACAGCTCCCACCCTGGTTTCAACATGTTCAGCCTGCTACAGGTGCATCAGCACAAAAACCCACAGACTCAAAAACACTTTCTTCCCTAAAGCCATAACCGCCCTGAACTCACACATGCACCGATAACACAGCCCCCCCATTTTTTTTCTTCCCATTTCCTCTAAGAACCACCACTGTGCAATACCAATCCTATGTATATATATTTTCCCTCTGTTAATGCTTTCCATATGTATATAGTGCTGCAGAACTTTGCCTCCCCCCAGCATGTTTGCACTGAGTAGGAGATGCTCTGTATGTCATTATTGTGACTATACGGTTGTATAAAGGCATTCTATTCTATTCTATTCACCCCAGCAGCAAACTACCCAACTTAGAAAAGCTCTACAAAGCCTCCTTCACAGAGGGAGGAAATCGAGTTAAATGCGCATTTATTGGGGTGAATAAAGCAGAGCATCATCTACCTGGGTGAGGCATGGTGATGGTGTCGTTCGTGTTGGTGGAGCCCACATTAAAGATGACCACCGCAGAGGCGTTGTGGGCTGCAGCGTGGCGGATCTTGTCCTTGTAGGTGCAGTTGCCCCGGGCTATGAGCGCCACCCAGGCCCCGGCCTGAGCGGGCACCGCGAAGCGGGTGTTGGGGTCGCAGGCCTGGCGGTCGAGCGGTGCTGCGGGCAGGACCAACACCCCCTTGGCGTCCCGCTTCGGAGAGTGCTCGCCATATCGCCCGCACTCCGTCTTCTCGGTGCGCAGCTCCGAGGTGGCCGGGTCCACGTAGGTGATGTTGACGAAGGCGGTGTACCACTCCTCCCGCTCGGCCACGATGAAGTCCAGGCACAGCAGGTGGACGAAGCAGAAGGAGAGCAGCCACGTAGAGAGGGCCAGGCTGCGGCAGGCCGCCACCAGCGAGCCCGGGGCCATGACGAGCCTCCCAGAGGTGAGAGCGAGCTGTGTGTCGGTAGGTTGGAGGAGCCCGGTAGCTTCAACGCTGGAGCCTCCTACTCCACCATGCTACAAGGCAAAACCACCAGGAGCGTGTTTAACTCGCTTATACTCCCCCTTTTCACAAGAAAGAAAAAAAGGCTGTTTTTAGCCGCTCCCCTCCACTACTCTCAGGCTACCTAGCAGCAGACGCCTGTTAGCAGTCTCCATTTCCAGCCTCCACCGTTAACTCGATGAGAAACACCCACGAAAAAACTCCTAAATGCGCACAACTGAAAAGAGAAATCACCACAGGAGTGACGCGACGTGAGCCCACCGAAGCGAAGCACCAGGCGGTTGGCTGTTGTGCCAAAATTGAAAATTTTCTGTGTTACAAGTTAAGACCTAAGATTTGTCATTCCACCCAAATCCACATTCATCAGAGCTCCCTGCTCTCCTGATATTCTTGTATGCAACTGCGACATAAACTTCTCCCCCTCTCCACTCCACCTCCCAGTAACAAGGTCCAGTCAGACTCTCTCTACTCAGGACCTGACAATAATCAGTGAATCTGTCTGGATGATCAGAATAAGACTGTTGCTGATTCATAAATGTTACTTTCCTGTTCCCTTCAGATAATAACAGATATCTGTTTGCTGTGTTTGGATCCAGTGTGATTTCATGTGAATATTTTAAGAATCCAGCTCTGGTCTTTGGCTCTGCTGGTGACAGTAAAACATCCACTTCAGTGACTGTCAGTGAGATGTTTGTCCATTCCTCTCTCAGAATGTCCTGTAGTTTATCTCTGGTCTCTGACACAGCTGCTGTCACATCCTCAAAGTAGCTCAGAGGACGAATATTGATGCTGGATGAGTGTGTAGACTCACTGAGTGCTGACAGTGAGGGGTAGTTGTGTAGAAACTGGTTGTGATCCTCTGTGTGTGAGAGCTGCTCCAGCTCGCCGTCTTTCCTCTTCAGCTCAGCGATCTCCTGCTCCAGCTTCTCCTGAAGCTCTTTGACTCGACTCACTTCAGTTTCCTGCTGGGATCTGACCTGCTGCTTCACATCAGAGCTTCTTTTCTGGAGGAGACGGATCAGCTCAGTGAACATCTTCTCACTGTCCTCCACTGCTTTATCAGCAGAGCCATTGATGGCCTCCACCTCCTGTTGAAGCAGCTTCACATCTTTCTCTCGCTCCTGGATTCTCTGCTGGATGTTTAGTCGTCTCACCTCGAGCTCCTTCTGCTTCTCAGTCCTTTCTGCTGCAGCTGGGACTGTTTCATGGCCTTTATGTTCATCCATTGTGCAGAGATAACAGATACTCTGCTGATCAGTACGACAGAAAATCTTCATCACCTCATCATGATGAGAGCAGATGTTCTCCTGGAGCTTCTTGGAGGGGGCCACCAGCTTGTGTTTCTTTAATGGAGCTGCATCATAGTGAGGTTGGAGGTGTTTCTCACAGTAAGAGGCCGGACAAGATAAACAGGACTTTCAGCTTCCTCCCAGTGCAGACATCACAGGCCACATCTTCAGGTCCAGCATAGCAGTGATCAGCTGGAGCAGCTTGGAGTCCAGTCTTCTTCAGCTGCTCCACTAAAGCTGCTAACATGGTGTTTTTCTCCAGGACAGGCCTCGGTGTGAAAGTCTTCCTGCACTGAGGGCAGCTGTGGATTCCCTTCCTGTCCTCTTCATCCCAGAAACTTTTAATACAGTTCCTGCAGTAGCTGTGTCCACAGGCTGTAGCCACCGGATCCTTCAGTACATCCAAACAGATGGAACAAGAGAAGGTTTCTCGGTCCAGCTGAACTCCTTTCTGCACCATTTCTCCTCTCAGTGTCAGTGACTGTGTGAGTTTCTCTTCCTTATAACTGAAACTAGTCTGAGCTCTGATCTCAACAACATGTTTCTGCAGTGAATGGAGCCTGTCAGCTCTTACATGTCACCACATGTTGGTTACACCCATCGGCAAACTGCAGATCTGAAGGGGAGGGAACGAGGAAACACATGGACAGAGAGGAGGTGCTGTGTTTAAGAGCAGGAAGAAGAGGGAGGGTTATCAGGCTGTGCTTCACTCCAGGAAGAGGAGCAGTTAGAGAGCGATACTGTGTGTTTAACCCTTTTATTTACTGCTCACTTCAACTTAAGCTTGTTAACACTTTCTTCTATATAAATAAATAAATCACACTTTGTGTGTTTTTCTTTCTGTGATTTGAGATCATCACATTTTTATTTTATAATTTTTATATGTTATACGCACAAAAGAGCACTTTTTAAATGTTCAATGTTCAGCTGGAAATGAATGTGAAATTTTGATGATGATCTCAAATCACAGAAAGACACAAAGTTCTGCTCTCTAGGTGAACCAATCCTTGTCCACCTTCCTCTTGCGCAAAAAAAAGTACTGCCTGGAGTACCCAGTGTTGATTGTCCCAAAAGAAATAAACCAACAAAACTTGAAGATCATGTATCACACCAGGAGGGGGTTCTATACAAGCTAATCGATGCCATAAAACAGAAGTGGCCAAGTTATTTATAATCAACACTCTCCCTCTATATGACATTTGGGGCAACAGCCACCTCCACTTTTCCAATTTTCCCCCAACTTTCTCCACCACCCCTTCCCAGTTCTTACATTCTGTAGCCTCATCTCCCACGTACACACCCAGATACTTCAACCCTCCCCTTTACCACTTCAGCTCACCTGGAAGTCGTGGGAGCCCAGTCAGCCAATCACCCACCGCCAGAGCCTCACTCTTAGCCCAATTCACCTGTGCAGCTAAAAATCTGCAAAAGTTCCCAACAATTATTCCCAACTTATTCACATCTTGGTGACTCCTAACAAATACAATAATATCATCAGCATACGCAGACAAACTAAAAGACATATTGACATCAGATAAAACCAACCCAGTAATGGATGACCTCACATTGTGCAACACTGGTTTGATAGACAGAGCATACCCGACAGTGGACAGCCCAGCCTAATGCCTCTAGTTACTTTAAAAGGTTTACACAAACGACCATTTCTTTTCAGTACACTTTCAATTTCCTCGTACAAAACCATAATCTTAGCAATTAAACCAGAGCCGAGACCAAACCTTTCTAGCACACTCCAGAGGTAACGATGCTCAACTCAGCCAAAAGCTTTTTCTTGGTCCAGAGAAATCAGACCAGTATCATAACCCAGTGAACTGGAGACTTCCAAAACACTTCTAACTAGGAGTGGACAGGACACATTGTCGACCCGGCACACAGTAAGTTTGCCCTGGATGTAAAATTTGATCCATCACCATCTTCAGCCTGTTTGCCAGCACCTTTGATAGCAACTTACAAATATTTACAAATATTTTAACAAGACTTCTGATGTTTGTTTATAAACACTCCCCCACGTGTCGTTACATCAGGTCCTATGGATACGGTCACTCACTTTTAATACACAGAAGACTTTACAGATGAGATTAAAGGTAACATCCTTATTTCGTTTTATTAATCTTTTTCATTTATTCTGTGCTACAGCGTCGTTGTTTTCTCCGTGGAGTGGAAAGTTCGCGTACGTCATGATGAGCAGCGTGATGTGTTACGAAGCGAGAAAAACGCGCAGTGTGTTGAGCTTGAAACTGTAGAGTTTTCTGTTTGGTGACAGAGGCTCTTTTGACCCGTTTATTAAATTCATAAATCTTTTGGCTGCTCCTTGGCCACTCTGAATCACTGATGTTTACTAGCAAACTTAAGACATGTGCCTTGTTGAGCAGGGGGACCTTGTGGACACGGCAAAATTTCAGTCCATTTCAGCCTAGTGTGTTAAAATTCTGTTCTTGGCGACTGTGGTCCTTCAGATTATAAACAAGCTCCTCCCGTCTAGTTTTGGGCTGATCTACATGAATGTACTATTGCTGTGTGATTTATTACTATTACTGAAGGTTATTTACCATACCAATACCAACTAGATTTTTAAATCTTAATATAAATGAGTAACAGTAGGTTGGACATTAGATAAGGCTGCACTTTTTGAAGCAATCTCGTATAGAACACTATTCCGCGCGTATATAAAACAGGTCCGTGGCTCCAAAGGAACCTTTGGCTAATATGTCGGGTTTATGTCGGGCTCGTAGCCGAAAAGTAGCTTTAGCCGTGAGATTGAGACACAGACATTAGAGCCTCTTAATGCGTGTTTTGTTTGGGTTTCCACCGACGTGGAATTACCAATAATAGAGAGGGCATAGCCTTACATATGAAACAAGAAAAGACAGCCATGTAATCCATTTATTTCAACAAAGTAACTGTATTCTGAATTTGGTTGATCTTCTGTCTCTCCATTAAAATGAAATTAGCATAAAATGAGAGCCTGTTCATTTCATTATAAGTGAGCAAACCTACAAATTCATCAGAGGATGACGTAATTATTTCCTCCTGTATGTAATTAGTCTTAGGTCATATTTTGTATTCTCAGTAATTATTTGTCTGAAGAGTACATTCAGTTTTACATAATTAGCCTTCAGTGCTGCTGCTCTGAATTGTAAATCTAAATGTAAATTTAGTTTTGTTATCATGATCACATTTTTACATAACTACAAACTGCTGCTCTTTTTTTTTTCCTTTAATGATCAGCCTTTAATAAAAAGATAATAAATTCCACAGCACATAAGCAACTGGGCGCCATCTGTGCGCAAGTCAGCTGGCAAACACACTGTTGATCAGTTGCCATGACAGCCCAGTGATGTTGGACAGCGCGGCGCACAACGGCACTCAGCACTTTTACACCAAATGACAAAGTGATAGCTGTGCACTTGCATCCTCTGCATTTGTCTACAAGTGTAATGCACATAAAGGTGAAAACACACTATTTTCATTAAGAGTGTCTTCACAGACAAGTGCGCATAAATCGTCCAGTTCTGAAAGCCTCTGCATTTCTTTTCTTTTTTTTTGAAACTTCTATTTAAATTTTTTTTTTTCACAAATCATGGTCACAATACATAATGAAAATGTTGCCATTATACACAAAAAAGAAAAAAAAGAAAAAAAAGAACCCCCCCCCCCCTCCATCCCCACCTGAGGCTCATGTAAATTGAAACAGAACAAAAACAAAAAATGTATGTCACACATCTGGAAAATACCTTTTTATATAGTCAATAAATGGGTTCCAAGTCGCAGAGAATTTTTGTTGTGATGAGTATCTAAGTTTTTCCAGTGGTAAAAAAAAAAGCACCTCCTTTAACCATTGTACGTATGAAGGAGCCTTATCAGACTTCCAGTGGAATAGAATAAGTCTACGGGCAAGCAACGTAGCAAATGCTATGGCATTTTCCTGAGATTTACTAATTTTGTATTGAGATGACATAACTCCAAAAATGCCAATGCGGAAATCAAGCACTAAATTCTGCGCACTGATATGAGATAATGCTTTAAATATATTTCCCCAGTAATTATCCAGTTTCGGACAAGACCACATCATGTGACCCTCATTTGCTGGATTATGTCCACACCTGGGACAGGCAGGATCGGCTTCTGGGAAACATTTTGAAAGCCTCTCTCTTGTGTAATGAAGACGATGAAGAATTTTAAACTGAATTAAACCATGGCGAATGCAAAGGGAGGAAGTATGTATACGATTCAGACAAGATCTCCTCTCATCATCAGATAAATCCACCCCAATGTCTTTTTCCCAATTATTTTTAGTTTTTTCCCAAGTAATAGGCCTTAAGCTCTGCATCAGTTTGTATATGACGGAGATTCTCCTTTTGCCAAAAGGATCCATTTCCAAAATGGTATCCACTTGATTTTTAGGAGGTAGGTAGGGGAAAGAAGGAAACAATGTTTTTGCAAAACTTTGTATTTGCAGGTATCTAAACACATGTGAGGTTGGTATATTGTAATCTCTCATCAGAGCATCAAAGGTGTTAAAAGTTTCTCCTGAAAATAAATTGTAGAAAAACTTCAAACCATTATTATGCCAAATTTGGAATGCTTTATCTGAAATGGATGGCAAAAAAAGGGGTTAAAAGCAACAGGGAAAAAATTACTAACCTGTTGCAGAAGTGCCTTCTGAATTGAAGCCATATTTTAAACTGCTGCTCTTAACCTGATTTTTCAGTTTGTGATTGCTCTGTTTAATATTTCTTTTATTTTCACAACAAACATATAAAAGTTAATCAAAGATCTTTATCAGTGTGTTGCTGATTGTAACCAGGATATGTGTGATGAAGGTTACATTTAGTTTGCTTGGAAGAAAGTGGAAGTGGTTAATTTATCTTCTTGTTAATGTCGTCGCTGTCAATGGGAGCAGCAAAGAGGTTAATACTCACAAACGTTAACATCAGATCAGCTCAAAAATCTCTCAACTCTTATTGATCCAAGTGAGACAATCAGACAGAACGAGAAGAACAAGGAAGCAGAACGACAAATGGAAAGCAAATGTTGCTTCAGGTAGGCACTCATGATGCCTTCATAATTATTTATTTTGAACAGATATGCTTTGCCAGCTTGTTTTCATTAAGTGCCTGAAATCAAGGATTAAACACAAAGATCCAAACAGGTTACAAATCTGTTCACTGACAAAACCTGAAAGTAGTTCATGATGATGAGACTCAGAAGATAAAATATTGACTTTCCCAGGATGAGACAGTGTAAGTTATGTGAATGTGATGATCCCATTGTTCTGGTCGTCACTTTAATTTCTCTACATTTAAAAACAAAAACAGTCCATTAAGAACGACTTCAGATCAAACCTGAAACCATCGATCAGGAAATAAGTTACAGGTTCAGCTCAGCCATAGAAACTATTGTGCTGCCCTGAACACATGACATGTGTTTAACATGTTAAACTTCAAGCATTTAATTATGTTACAGTGAATCAAATATTTATTGTTGTCATTTTATTCTCAAACACTAAAATAGTGTTTATATCTCCGTGTTGACAAACAGCATGCGTATATGTATTTTAAATGGTGGGATATGATGTAATAATATTACATGTATGTAACATGTTTTTGTATTTTTGGAAATACATGTATTTTTATAAATGTACTTTTTTCTTGTGTGAGTTCACAGTTCATGCCTACATTAGAAATGTGTGCAGTGTAAGACATGTAGGCACTGGGGGTTCCTGTTTGTGTGCACACATACTCTGTTACTCATCCATGCATATCGTACTTTACTTACTTGATAATAAAAACATGTTCTTGTAAATTATGTAAATCATAAATAAACTGTTTTCTAAGTTATGACCTCATCTTGTCTCCCGTTGCTTCTCACTGCGTATGAGCCAGTCTATCACAGTATGTGTATCTATGTAAAAGCATGTTGGACATTGTGTGCCGATATCCAGTTGGTGCAGCACTGCTGTACAAGCATTCGAATCACTTGAAATATTAATATAGTCCAACTCCAACATCTTGGTCAGGTTTGTGTTCCCAATCCAAAGTTTTTCCCAGGATCTGCTCTCACCTGCAGTTGTTTGTATTTTTGTGTATAATTCTGCTATGTTCTCTTTTATTCTCTTTATAAAATACTTCTGCTCTGTTGCCTGGATTTGTGCACTCCACACAGCTGTGACAACAACTCAGTATGAAAGCTCTGGGTTAAGTGATTCAACATGGAGATATGGTGCCAATTAAAGAATTAGCATTTTACTGTATCTTTAAATAAACTGTTTTCTAAGAAACTGAACTTGGGGGAAAAAAAGAAAGGGTTAGAAGACAAATTTCTGCTGCTAAGAGAAGATGTGCAGCTTTATAATCTTATCATAACTACAGCACAATATACAGCCCAAAATATTATAAAAAGCTGTCATCCTCTCAGTCTACACTCACATTTATGACCTGTCAGAGGTAAGAATCATGCTGATCACAACTGATGATCCAACATTTAACTAAATGTTAGTTTGTAAAAATAAATTGTATCAGCATAAAGTTAACAAGCAGGTCTGATGAACTATTACAGAGCAAACAAATTAGCACTTTCACCACCAACTAACACCTGCAGTCACATTTGCTGCCCCCTACTGTCACTCAGTAATAACTGCAGGAAGAAGAAGGTCTAAATGTTAATGAAACCAGCACAGAGTCACGAGCAGAGAGGTCCTTGAAGCTGCAGATCAGACTGTAAAGATGAATTGTTGAGGAGGAAGAAGAAGATGTGAAGTTTACCTGAAACCTTCAGACTGAACACACAGAACTCCAGCTGTGAGCTGCTCATCAAACTCAACACGTTTGACTAAATACTGATACAGGGTTAGTCCATGAACATTGAAGATGTGCACACAGTCAATAACAACAACAACTCTAAGACGGCGCTGGCCGTCGTTATCTTCACTCCTGTTTCGCTTTTTTCTTTTTTGAACTTTGTTTGTTATTTTTATTATTCTATCTATATGTTCTCCAGATGCCATTGCACTAATTACCTATGATCGGCAAACTTTGTTAAACCTCCGACCATCTCACCATTTTGAGCCGGATCCGCGTTGGAATATCGGAGATGCCACCTCACCGTGAATGGACTTTTCCCCCTGTACATATTGCCTCCCTTTTTCTTTTCCATATAGGAAACAACAGAGGAAACAAGGAAAACGGAGCGGTATTCATGTCCACTTCAGGGCCTATCTTAAAGTGCAGAATGCAGTTAACCCTTATTCCATTATGGATGTTCTGTGATCTCCATCTATTTCCCGTGACCAACTCACCTTCAGATTGATTAATCATCGATGGATTCGCTAGGTTGGACAACCATCCCACTCGACCCTACCAGTGGCTGTCCGATGCTGGATAAGATCCTCTGGAGGCGGTGTCAGACACAGTAACCTGAGCCGTCTGAGACGCGCTGTTGGCAGTACTGCGGCGTCCATCTCGCAGATGGCTCTACTGAATACTATGTCACTGATGAACAAGACCTTCATTGTAAATGATCTTTTTATAATAATAATAATAATAATAATACATTTTATTTATAGGCGCCTTTCAGACCCTCAAGGTCACCTTACAGTAACACGTAAACAATACCATAAAAGACATAAGAAAAATGTATATATAGCAAACATGGTAGATAAAATTTAGACATAAATAGTCATAAAAGTATAAAAGCAAATATAAAAACTGAGCAAGTTAAAAATGGATCAGGTGTATGCAATTCTAAACAGATGGGTTTTGAGTAGTGATTTAAAAGTGGTGAGACAATGTGTGGTACGGAGAGCAAGTGGAAGTGCATTCCAAAGTCTCGGGGCAGAACAACTAAAGGCTCTGAGTCCCATGGTAGTCAGGCGAGCAAGTGGAACTGACAGAAGGGAAGCTGAAGAAGAGCAGAGTGTAGGAAGGGGTGAGTATGTATGGAGAAGATCGGATAGATATGGAGGAGCAAGGTTCTTACTTCAAGACTGGATGCCCTGTTTTTGACGGAAACCTGGATTCGCCCCGCTTAGTCTTTTTCCTTCTCGGAGCTTATCCCCCCGGACTGTGTATTTTGTAGCTCCCCCAGATCTTCAGGCAGGGGTGGAGGGCAAGCCTCAATTTTTAGAAGTAAAATTCGAGTGCAGCAATTGTCTTCACCCATGTGCTCTAGCTTTGAGGTTATTGGAAATATCTGGCTCTCCTCGGACTCTCTGTGTTCTCACCTATCGACCACCAAAATATAATAAGGCTTTTATCTACGAATTTGCTGATCTTTTAGGATCACTTTTTTAAAATTATGATTGTGTTCTTATTACTGGTGAGGGAGACCCGCTGGCTAAGGATTTCCTTGCCTTAATTGACTCTTTTAATTTCACCCAGTGGGTAAATGAACCTACTCACGTTCAATGTCATACTCTTGACTTGGTCTTTTCATATGCCCTGGACATTAGGGACATCAGCAATGCTGGAATTTCTGACCATTTGCCGGTCAAGTTTGATGCCGATCTAAGCAACGCAGAACTGAAATTTGAGGGCCCTCAGCGCCTTGTGCGCATTATTGACTCTGGGACTGTGGCTAATTTTTCTGCGGCTTTCATAAATTCCGCCCTCCTTGATGCCGATTGAATACATTTTATTCGGTTGATGAATTTGCTAATACCATGCTTTGTACATGTTCTATTTTGGACACTGTGGCCCTGGTTAAGGTGAAATGCTCCAGAACTCCCTATCAACCTTGGTTAAATGCTCGTGACATACACGAGCTCTACGACGTGCCTGTCGTCGAGCAGAGAGGGCATGGAAGAAAGATTGGCTCCATCTGTCCTTTGACGTCCTATGTAGAAGTCGCACAGCATATCAAAAATCTGTTAAGATGGCTAAAGCAGCCTTCTTATCTGACATCATTGTGGCCAATCGCCACAATCCTCGAGTGTTATTTAAAATCTTTAATTCAGTGGTCAACCCTCACTCTGATGTGCTGAGGGAGGCCTCCACAGCTCTTTCTGAGCGATTTTTGAATTATTTCACAGATAAAATTGCATCATTAAAGGCCCTACACTTACCGGTGGTTAACCAAGTTCCAACTTTAGGATGCTCTTCGGCTTTTTACCAGTTTGAACCTATCTCACTCTTAACACTTAAGGGAATAATAGATCAGCTGAGAAGCTCAAACTCTTTACATGACATTCTTCCATCTCGTATTATTAAGAATGGCTTTGATGTAATCGGGCCTTGCATTCTATCTCTAATAAACTCATCATTGCTATCGGGTTGCATTCCGACTGCTTTTAAACATGCGGTTGTGCAACCTGTCATTAAGAAAAGAGACCTTAACCACAAAGACTTTGCAAATTATAGGCCGATCTCTAAATTACATTTTATAGCAACAATTTTAGAAAAAGTAGTTCTTCAGCAATTACAGGCCTATCTAGATGCTAATCACATTAGCAACAGATTTCAGTCTGGGAGTAAACCACATCATAGTACAGAAACTGTTCTGCTGAGAGTTTTTAATGACCTTTTAATTGTGGATTCAGGGCGCGCTGTGGTCTTGGTTCTACTGGATTTGTCTTCAGCCTTTGATGTAGTGGACCACAGCGTTCTTCTAACAAGACTAGAATACTTAGTAGGCATTAAAGGGAATGCCCTTGAATGGTTTAAATCGTATCTTTTGGAAAGGTTCTTTTCTGTTACAATGGGGAACTACTCTTCCTCTGTTACCCCTTTTCGTTGTGGTGTGCCCCAGGGGTCTGTTCTTGGCCCTATGTTCTCATTGTACATGCTACCCTTTTATGTATAATCTGTATAATGTATAATGTAAAATCTTTTTTAGTGTGTTCTCAGTAGACATTTGATGTGAATATGTACTTTTTTGATACTATATTTGACTATATTTGACAAATATAACATTTCTTTTCATCTTTATGCTGATGTCTTCTCTTTGGCTCTCGGCGAAGGCAGTCGCACTTTTTTCCTCTCCTCCTTCCCCTTATCTTCCCTGCTTAGCCTCTTGTGTCCTTGTCCTTTCTCGTGTGCATTACTTTCCCTGGAACAGTCTCTCACTGTCGTTCTCTAAAACCTAAAAGAGAATTATGGATTTGATCAACTGGTCTCTGAATGCTATTGACACCCTTTTCTCAACGAGAAGTCTGGGCTCGGGAGAGCCTGAGTGCCCTGGAGGGACTTTCCTTGCCGGATACACGATGGACGGGTGACAGAAAGGGAACCATTTGGAACCATGATAACAGGGTTCTTGCTGATCGGAGCTGGCTTGGCCCTGGCTTATCGGAGAATTAAGACAGCGGAACCAGCTGTTCCATCCCCCCCAAGGCTGCCAGGGGGATTGAAACGATGGGACGAGGCGCGACTTCTCAGAATGGGCTCAAAAGCAGCATGGTTAAGACCTTGGAGACACTTACAGCTGCCATGAAGACTCAAAATAACACCTCCGAGCGTATACTGGGTTACATCAAGGAGAGGCCTGCTCAAAATGACACCTTTGAGCAAAAGTTGGATCACATCAGAGAACAGCTCACTGCAGTTGTGAGTTCTCAGAATCGGCTCTCTGAGCAAAAGAATGACAACACCACGGAACGGAAGTTTGATACCATCATGGGGAGGCTCGCGTTTCTCCAATGGGAGATTGAGAGACCAGTGTCGGAGTGTTAAAGAACAGCTTTGAAATTCTCCTGAGCTGCTCGCATAAAAGAAAAATCAACAACATCAACATCATAATGCGGATACCTCCTCAGCACCAGCTGTGGGGTCAAGGCTGAGCCGAACAAAAACACACTGATAACGACTGTTCTTCCCATTCCATGCATGGCCACTTGGGTTGGCAGACTGTTTACTTAGGCTGATATAGGCTGATCACTACGCTGCTTTCTCGATTGTATGAGGGAGGTTAAAGGCTGGTTATCGAGTAACTCCCTTTTTCTAAATGAAAAGAAAACAGAAATTATTGTCTTTGAGACACATCCCTTGGGGACAATTAGCCAATATATTTGGGCCCTTTGCTACCTCCCTCTCTGATACGGTACGTAACTTGGGTGTTCTTTTGGACCTCCTTTGGACCCCTTAGCTTTTACCTTTATATTATAAAGTTATCAAATTTGTTGATTCTGTGTCAGGAAGACTTTACATCATGTGATCAAGAACAAATGAAAAGTTTCTCTGAGCCTGAAGGAGACCAATGTTGATATGACTGATGGATGAAACACTTCCTGTGTGTGGTGCAGCAGAAACTGACAGCACATAAAAAAAGGTCTCATCAAACAGCATTACTGCAGATCAGCCAGTAGATGGCAGCGATATCCTAAACCAAGATCTGCTTCACACATCAGCACTTTGATTATTTATATTTTTTGCTGTAGATTGTTTTATGGTAACCGTGTGTTCATAATATACTGAAGAGATGTTCATGATGTCTGTATCATTTCAGAATTATGATTTTATTTTTCACATGTTTAAAAACAGCTGCTGATTATGTTCAGCTGTTCTGTCACATCTGTCTGCTGAATGAATTCAGCTGCTGATGTTGATGAGGACCGACTCACCAACGAATAACTTAATTCTGAGAGCTGATGTTTGCCTTTCAGCTGAATCAGACGGCTGACTAATTCATAAACAGATGTTTCTGTTTCTGTAAATAAATTGTTGTTTTCTGAGTTTGAGCCTCTTCCCGTCTCTCATTGCTCTTCAGGTTGAGCCTGGCTGTGACAGTATGCCAGTACATCCATCATGTTGGACAACATGTGTATCATAATCAGTGATTGTCTTTTCTTCTATCATTATTCTGTAATGAATGCATAGCGACATGAGACTTATCATCACTTTGACTTACAGGTTGAATTATTGACCTTAGGGCAAAGTCAGAGGTCTAATGTGACATGATATTTTAAATCTTGTTACCGTACTTTCTAAATGACTATTAACTCTTTCTAAATGTTGACCTTACACAGCACACTCTTTTTTAAGTTTTAATGTTTTTCTGTTGAAACCATTTTGAGCTCCTCTTTGGTTTACACATGATCTGTCCTGACCTGATGCAATAGGTGAAGCTGTCCTTGTGTTTGTAGTGCTCAGTGTTTACTGATAAACCAATAAATGTGCAGCAATGACCTTTAGAAACTCATCAGACCAGAATTTCTCTTTTGCAGTGACACATTAATCCTTGTCTCAGTTTGTTACCTGCTCAGCTCCAGCATCTAACTTCACTTTGACAGTGACAGTTTGGATCACTGTGTCAGAGTCTGGGATCTTCATCTGTGGTGAGTCTTCTTTTATTTGTTTGTATTTTTGTTTTTGTGTCAGAGAACCCAACAGACACGAACCTTCTAACAAAGCACTAAAAAATGTGGTGAAACAAATGTCTCTGTTAGTCGTCACAAAGTTCCCAGAAAGCACCAAATTTAGAAGCAAAGCGTGAGAAAAGCTGCATCTATTTTTGTAAAGACCTGTTTTTGGAGCAAGACTTGACTTTCAGTATTAAGTTAACTTCAAAATGAAAGATCATAACTTAACCTTACTGACCAATCAAATCTTAGTTAAAGATGATCATTTAATTTACTGAACATTGTATTTGCTGATTCTTTAGGGAAAAAAAGTATAAACTACTTTTGGAGGTGTTTGGTTGATTTTAAGCTTCAGAGTCATCGGGTTTGTTCTGCACTCTGTCAATCAGAGCCAGAGAGCTAGCTTTTTCTAGTCAAAGGAAAATCTTGTAGTGCTGAAGGGCAGAGGGCACTAGACTCGTGGTTCACTCTGACCTTCATGTGTAGAGTTACAGTGTTATAACACTTATTGTTCATTTGTAATATGATTTGTGTGGTACTGAGTGTGGCCACCATGACTGAGACTGCTGTGCCAGTTGATGAGCTCTGGTCAGAAGTATTGAGTCACTGAGATTCAAGTAGTGTTGCATAATGAACATGTGCTACTGAGTATGTGTCTGTGAGCTGACAGCAATGATAATAATGTCACCTATGCAAACACTAGTGCATTCCTAATGCAGTGATGTGATGTTAATGATGACTTTTAGTCAGTATAGCGACAGTTTGGATCACTGTGTCAGAGTCTGTGGTCTTTATCTGTGGTAAGTCTTGTTTTATTTGCTTGTTTTTTTCTTTTTATCTGGAATTTCTTTCTACATCTTACTGAATAAACTGAATAAAATCAGTCTTTTTTTTCTTTGTCAAACCATGAGCACATACAAGATGACAAATGTCTTTAACAGTTGTTAAAAGCTCAGAAACAAAGTGTGAGAAAACCTGTATTTATGTTTATAAAGAACTGTTCTTGGAATCATGCAGAGACCTGCACTTAAAGCAGGACTTTGTCTCATCAAGGTGACTTAAAAGAAACTCTGAGCTTTCAGTTTTAGTCATGTGCTTAAGTTACACTGATATGAATCAGCTTAATTTCAAAATAAAAGATCATAACGTAATCTCAGTTAAAGATGATCATTTAAACAAGTGAACACTGTATCCGATGCTTCTTTAGAAAAATAAGTGTAACCTAATTATTTGGATATTAGTGTTTAGTTTGGGATGAGCTAGTCGATGTTCCTGGTGAGTGTTTAATGATCCACCATTAAACACCTTTCTTTATTGTATTTGCCAAATAAAGATAAAACACTTTCTTTCTGTCATGACACCTACATCCCCACAGACTGCTGCTGATAAGTCTGCTATTTACAGAGTGGGTGGAGTCAACTCATATGAATTGTTTCAGTTTCTCCTTTGAAAATGACTCATTGGCACAAACTCAAGAGCCCAGCTGTCTGAAATGACAGAAGATGAAGCACGTTTACTGAATTTGCAAAACATAATTCTAAGATTAAACTGAGTATTAACCTGTCTGTGTTGAACTGTAAAAATCTTCAATTAACACGATTTTTTAGTTTTTTTAGTTAACACTATTCAGAAAAAAAAATCCTGAAAGTTTAGAGGTGTTTGGTTAAATTCATCATTAAGACATCAGGTTTGTTGTGTTCAGGAGCGGATGTAGAAAGAATGGAATGATCATGTGTGGAAAAATGATCTCTTGCAACCCCTATTTCTGTAACCAATACGTCTACTCACCAAAGAATGAGTGAAGCAATATGGATAACAGCAGAGGACAATTTATTTAGGGTCTGATGGCACCATCTGTGTCCAGCACTTTAAAGGATTGATGGACTGGATCACATACGTCCTTAACCTACCCTCTTAAACATTAGCTTGACACTGATACATCAAAGGAAACTTAACCGACTCTAGTGTTTCAACCTGAACAACTTAAAACTTCCCTGGGATACAATGTAAACAAAGACAAAAGGAAGAAGAAAAAAAATATATTTTCATCAATGGCCACTTCTAACCAGGCGACAAGTGAATATATTATGTAAAGAGTCTTTTTTCTCAGTCCTGGGGTTGTAACACCACAACCTCCTCAGTCCATAATCAGAGAGTGTCTATTTGACAATAACCAAAATGTCTTTGGATAGTCTTTGTGAATGCAACCCCCCCCCAAAAAAAAACAAAAAAACAATGGTGTTAGCTGGCCAGCAAAATAAAGAGAGTGTATGGCACTGAGTGCGGGCGTGTTTGTGAGTACTTCGGTCCAAATAATTGAGGTCCGGATGGATGAATGAATGGCAGCCGCCAATCCTTTAATGGCAACAGCGAGACAGCACATCAATGAGACAGCACAGCAGTAAGGCAGCACAGCAGTAAGGCAGCACAGCAGCGAGGCGTCTGGCAGGAGAACGAACAATAGTCTTTTTTTAAGGCTACTGCAGAAGGAGATGTTCCCCACTAGCTCACCCAAGCTTGCTCTCTGGCACAGCTACAAGCCATGTGAGCTCATAGCCCCTCCCGCTAGGATGTACTACCACAGTCGACTGTTGCAAAGCAGCCGCAAACCAATAGCAATAAAAAAAACCTCAAAATCATTGAAGAACATTTTATAACTGAACACCCAATATAGATATATACATACACAGTGAAAATCACACAATATCAGATAACCAAATTAACACTGTGTTACATTTCCATCCTATTTTTGCATATGACAGTGTTGTTTATTAAAATAAGATATTTAAACGTTGAGCCTAGTTACAGTTAACACTGAATATAAATTCTAAAACTTAAATTTCTTCCTGTTAAAACGAAGTTTTTTAAAATTATTGAAATAGGTTGCTTGAAATTAATGGATGTGTTTTACAACTTTTGTTTTTACAATATGTATGTGATGGGTGAGGATGATGTCACTACTCATTGAAAGAAGAGGCCGTTTTTAATTATCCATCCATCTTCTTCTGCTTATCCGGGGTCGCGGGGCAGCAGCCCAACCACCTAAGTAAAAGCCATTTGGGTTAAATTACCCAAGAGTGTTTTACAAACCACAAACCTTTGAGACTAAAAAACTAAACAAAGCAGAATTGGAATAAAAACTCATCAAGTCATGACTTCCTCTGCTAAACTAAATAGTTTGTCATGACATTGCACATCAACTGATGCAATAAAAGAGGAAATGCAGACACCACCCAGTCTCACATTTACTCAAATCCCAGTAGCAGTCACATGGGGGGAGCAGTTCAACAACAAACTGCAGGTTGGTACCAGAGTCAAAGCTCCGTCCTACAGTCATTATGTTCTTGTACTGATCTGTGCCGTGTCTTTAAACTCGCTCTTCCGCTTTCAAGGTAAACAGCTTTTATTTAGTGTAATGTTCCCACGATGAAGGTCTAGGGGTGTGTGTGGGGACTGGTAACAAATGGGTCCAGAACGGAATGGAAGGAAAACAGTCAGAGGTTTTTAGTAAATAAAATATTTTTTATTATAGATAATCTTAACATAAAAAGCCGGCAATGCCGTTTTTCCAACACCACAAGAAGAAGAAAAAGGTTGCAACAACAAAGAACACAACAACCAAACTGTTACGGCCCTAGCTGGGCCTCCTGATACTGCCCTTGTGTGGGCGTGGTGTTTTACTCCGCCTCCTCCTCTTTTGCTCCACCCCTCTGTCTCTCTCTTGCTCTCTCTCTCCCCAGGACACAGCTGCTGTTCATTGGGCTCGCTTACCACCTGGGCCCAGTCAGCAATCACCTCTCTGAGGTCATATAAGCTGGGGATGAGCTGTGAGCAGGGTGGGGTGTCTCTGCTTGGTGTGTAGGTGGCCTGCCTGAAGTGTGGAAGCAGTATAGCTGCTTTATGTGAGTAGTGTGGGCTTGTGGGCCTTGGCAGCAGTGAAGCCAGCTGCTGTTAGTGACAGGGTGAGCTTGCGGGCCCCTGGAAGTGCCTCCTCGTGGTGTGGAGTTTTTGTTTGGTTGTTGTGTTCTTTGTTGTTGCAACCTTTTTTCCCTTTTTTCGGCATGTTATTGGTAATACGGCGTTGCCGGCTCCTTATGTTATGATGATCTATAATAAAGACTATTTTATTTATTAAAAACACTGGTCTGTTTTCCTTTCATTCTGTTCTGGACTCATTTGTTACTGGTCCCCTCACTCACATGCCTAGACCCCTTCGGGGGGGACGTAACACAAACAAAAAACGAGCGAGCTTCAAAAGCAAAAGGGCAGCTGACTCCTGCTGGGGAATCAAAAAGAAACACTCATTGCATTATTGGGTATTGCCATGATGCATTGAGTGTCACCTTTTACACCCACCATGTGCATATACGCCTCTCTGCATCTGATTATTATGTATTATTAATCCCTGGCTCTCTTCCATAGTGTGTCTTTGTCCAGTCTTCCTCCCCTCACCCAAACCGGTTATTGTAGGCTCTTTACCTTAAAATATAAAGAGCCTTGAGGCGACTATTGCTGTGCATATTCTGATAAAGGACAGAGTATCATAAAACATATTTTGTAAAAATGAAGATGTCACTCCCAAGTGTCACTCTCAGCCTCAAGTGACACATGGAAATGTTTGAAATACTGAGTAGAACGCTTCCTTAATCCTTTGAATGCCGTTGCTTATTGTTTCTGCTGATTGACAAGTTTTATTGACAAAAACCACCTGAAGCATGCACATTGTCATGCAGAGCTTTTTAGTGTTTCTCTCACACCCTTTTCTGCTTGTTCTCATTCCATCACTGTCATGAGTACGTCTGAACAATGGGACACACACCACGAGGAGGCACTTCCAGGGGCCCACAGGCCCACCCTGTTACTAGCAGCAGGTAGCTTTACTGCTGCTCAGGCCCACAAGCCCACACTACTCACATTAAGCAGCAACACTCCCCCATGCTTCTACAACTCCACATGATAGGATCTCTTCCGACACCTAGGACACAATCTGGAGACACCAGAGAAAACCACCCTCCCACATCCAGTTCATCCCCAGCTTATATGACCTCAGAGAGGTGATTGCTGACTGGGCCCAGGTAGTAAATGAGGCCAATGAACAGCAGCTGTGTCCTGGGGAGAGAGAAGAGTGACAGGGAGGGTGGAGCAAGAGAGGAGGAGGCGGAGAGAGACCACACCCCCACAAGGGCAATTTCAAGAAGAGGCCCTGCTAGGGCCATAACATTTAGAATCACTTTTAGTCACATTAGCAGCTGTGTAGATTATAGACTATTGAGGTTTATTTTAAGTAGAAATCAAGTATGATTGTTTAATCAAAGAAAAAGTGGTCTTATCAAAAAATTAACATTTCAGTCTGTATGTTGAGATTTAATGGAGTTACTAACTCTTTGCAGGCTGAGTGTGAAGAGGACACAGAAACCAACCAAATCAAGATATTTCACTGTTCAGACCGTGACTTTGTTCTCATCCATCCTCCGTGTGCATCGTGGGCTTCTTACTCTGTTTCCTTGTGGATTCTTATCCTCTGTTTCGTTTTAGTCAAAGGTAAATAAATCTGTTTCTACCAAACTCTTCTTGAGTCTTACATAATTCTCTTTAACTGATGATTATATTTTAGGCATTGATTCACTTTGACGTGTTAAAAATGTTTCCAATGTGACTTTTTACAATGCTCACATATAGTTTATAAACCATCTGTTTGTCTTCAATAAGGAGGAGACAGTGTGTCAGGTTACAGCAAGTTTCCTGTAACCACGAGTACAGACAAATTAACTTCCCCTTGACTCTGTCCTTGTGATATATTCAAGACTTAAACACGTGTTGTGAGATAATAATTAAATGCACAGATTGGTGACAGTGTTTGGAACCATAAGGCAACAAAATAGAAAAATAAACTAGGCTCTGCCTGTGAATCACCTCTCTTCCTCCTTCCATCTCTTCATCTCATCTAGCACTCTCCACTTGCTGTCCATCTGAGAACAAGGTGCAATTTGCTATTGCATTAAACTATTATTTAATTATCCACACTTAACAACTCTTGCACCTAATCCATAATAAATTAATGATAGAAATATATATTATATAACCAAAAAATTGTGTTTATTATTGTTTTTATACTTGAATACCTCTGCAATACAACAACTGGTATGCTCCTTTTGTCACGGTTTCCTCCTCATCTCCTTAGATAGCATATCTAGACAATGCATATACACGCATATTTAGTTTTTATGTTTATGAGTTTTTAGTGAAATATAAGCCCTCCAGAAAAAAGGGAAAGTCCTGTAACTAACTTTAAATCCAAATATGTTCCCTACAACGGTGACAGAGCTACAGACCCATGACAGCCTTACCCAGGTAGCCAGCAGCTATGACCAGCACTACTTGTGCAGTTAATAAAAAGACAGGTAATGTTTGTCACGCTGTTGCACACACAGCACGCTCGTTTGTTTCAGTTTGTCAGTTGTCACAAGACAGCTTACCAACCTGTACATAATAAGCTCCTGTATGCTGTACACCTACTTACTGGTTTTTGTTGCATGAGTCGGCATCCCCCAATTTTATTGTGTTTCTCATACAGGCTCGCACCACATTTTCTTGTTAGTAACGGTAAGTGCGTTGAAATGATAGAAATATTAATTAGTTAGATTACTAGTTACTGAAAAAACAATGCCGTTATTCTCATCATCCCAGCATACTTAATAAAATGTTTGTTGCTGTATGGAAATGTCATATGATTTCCACTGCAATCGAAATTAACATGTAATCTATCATTTTGTCCATGTGATCCCAGACAGGAAACAAGACTTTAACAAACAGCCGAGGGAATCTCCTTTTTTGTGTTGTTGTTGTTGTTGTTATTATTTTTTTTTATTTACACAAAAATATCGTCTACTTCTACTGTTTTCTTATGTTACCTTGCAGGAAAATCTCATCTGGTGTGTCCATCTCAGGTTGTAGCCATGCTGGGTGATGATGTTGTACTTCCATGTCAGCTTAAATTTGCTGTTGATACTAACGCTGAGACTGTGAACTGGATCAAACCTGGTCTGGACCCAGATGTCGTCCATCTTCATAAAGATGGACGGCTGGTGTTTGAGAACCAAAACCCATCTTATCACTTTCGTACACGAGTCTTTGTGGATGAACTGATGAAAGGAAACGTCTCGCTTAAAATATTCAATGTCAAACTCTCTGATGAAGGAACGTACAGATGCTCCATTCCCTGGATACGTGAAGAAGCTTCCATTGTTCTCACTGTTGGTGAGTCAAAACATTTAAACAAACCGGATTTAAAGTATAAAGAAGCTTTATGATAGGTGGAAAAGAGTTAGCAATGCCTTCTTTGCTCTTATCAGGGTCAGCATCTACACCCGTCATAAAGGTGATGTCAAATATCAGCAGCAGGGTGGTGTTACAGTGTGAGTCTGCAGGCTGGTATCCAAAGCCTGAGCTGCTGTGGTTGGACGGTGAGGGAAACCTCCTCTCTGCTGGACCTACAGAGACCCTCAGAGGTCCTGAAGACCTCTATACTGTCAGCAGCAGAGTGACTGTGGAGAAGAGACACAGCAACAAAATCACCTGCAGAGTCCAACAGAGGAACACCAACCAGAGCAGAGAGACACATAAACATGTTCCAGGTAATAATGACTCACATTCAGAAACAATCTATTCCATTATTTTGACTTTAAAATGTTTGTCACTTTCATTTTTCCCTCCAGTGGTAAAATCACACACACTTCCTCTAATCCAGTGTATGATGGTTTGTTTTGTCCTTTGAGGTGAACACATCAGTGACTCTACATTAATTAGCTGTATCGGCGTTGGAGCAGCTTTCTTGATGTGTATTATAGTGATGTTTGTTACATGGAAACTGAAGGAGAAGCAAAGTGGTGAGTCAGAAATTCTTTTTTTTATTGTCAATGTTATCTGCAATAAAAAATCAATACACTGTAGGAGTAAATTTATATGTCATTTGATACAGAGGAACAGAGGAACACCAAACAGAGCACAGAGACACACATAGATGTTCCAGGTAATAATGACTCACATGTAAGGGAAAAAATCTCTGTATTGCTTGATTTTTGATCTACTCATGACCAGTTTTAGATTTTGTTTTTACTTTTTATCTTGTCTGACAATATAACCATGCGTATTATATCCACTGTTCACTGTATCATTCATGCTGTAGTGGTTATGTATATTTGCTGGACAATTTTGTTTTTATGTAAGATTAGATTTTCCTTTTACTCACTTTATCAAACTCACTTTATCAAACTCACTTTATCAAACTTTATATGAGAACATCCAGTTTCTGTGACACTACACTGTCAGTATCCTCATGTGTCAGCTCATACTTAGAACCTTAATGTTTCATGGGGATTTATTCTGTACTGAAAATACTGGGATAACCTTTCAACCCTTTAAACTTTGAAGGTAAAATTTAAGTATCGATGATTCATTTTTGTGATTTAAACTAATACTACTCTGTGTTTTCAAATTTAAAAATCATCTAGTCAACATATTTTACAATACTAGGAAAACCTCATATAAGGATTTAAAAACAAAAGGAAAAATGACTGAAGAGGAGCCCTTGGCATCAAGGACCCATCAAGGACTATATTTAAAACTGACTCAGAACTTCATTATAGTTTCAGACATGTGTTTGTTATTTCAGTAAAAATGAAATAATACTGTTTTACTTTTCTCTTATTCATATTTTTTTCTCTTAATCATATTTATGATTATTATTAAAAAGCTATTTACACTTAATTCCCAGATTACAGCAAACAAAATCCAAGTGTAGTAAATATTTATATGAATGGTAACTGTGTCATTTATCTGTATTTGTAGACCACATGAACGATGGATGTGAACAGACAGAAGAAGAAAATAATGACATAACTCTCTTTGATAACAACCAGACGGTAACATCAACACAGGGACTGCTGGAAAGTGAGAAAAGGTGGTACGAGTCGTTTCAAAGATTTGACTGAATGACCAGGAATGACTTTTTCAGTTATGGCTCCTGACCATGTTAAGATGACCCCTCACTGCCTGTTTTATAAAATAGTTAAAAAATCATTTTTTATTCCTTTGCTTTTAACTTTGAATGAGTGATGTCTTCTCACCTTGTATTTATTGTTGTTTATATTGTTTTGCATTTCAGTGTTTTGTATATCACTTTGTTGATTTCTGATGTTTTAAAATCAGTGCTCTATTCTCTAATTTGACTGAATTTATTTTCTTAGTGTTTATATAATCGTACCACTTCTCCCTGTGTGATATGCTGGTCATTTTTTGTGCGCATCAAAACAAGTTGCTCTTTGCACTTGAAACCTTTTTTTTCTACAACCAGTTGTGATTGTTGCTGCTTGTAGATCTGTCCAAGAATCAGGTGTAATTCATAAACAATTAACAAGTAGAAATACCAAGCAGCAGAGAATCAAATATCATTTAGGATCTTAAACAGTCGGTAAGAGTGAAGGAGAGAGGAGCGAGCAGCAGCAGGACATAACTGTTAACAAACATAACTCACATGAACCTGTAGGGAACAATACTGCAGTAACACAGTAATACACGTATTTATCACATATTAAACTAAAGTAGAGGAAGCCTCAATGTAAACTATCAATCAGGAGTCACAAGTTGATCTTCAGCTTTGGAAACTTTTTTTTTTTTTTATCTCTGAACTTAAAACTCATCATGTTTGATGATTTTGCACACAGAATACAAAAAACAAAAGTACAACAAATTTATCATGTGGAATTTCAAGTACTGAGGTGTGTTAAACAGAATTCAGTATTTACTGTTAAACTACTGTAACTGCATTGATTTTTAACCCAGAATAGTCGTTATATCCACCTGCAGACTGATGAAAGGAGTGAAATGTGTTTAAAATTGTTCTCTAGATATCATAATCTTATGTGATGTTAAATGACATGTTGTTCCTTTTTGTTCACCCTGAAGATTCAGTAAGCTTCTTTGTGTAATTCATATTTTGTTTTTGCCTTCATCACCTCCAGATGACCATGAGATTTAAAAAGGTGCTCACTGTACGCAGGGTTTTTACCCATTTAGAGTCACTCAAAGTCTTTACTGCAGGGGTTTATTCATCCTGACAAACTAGAGCTTACCACTAGAGGGAGCTACATACTTTTCTGCTGCCTGCTGCTCAGCATAAAGGAAACACAATCTAAAGACGATGTGACTGCTGTCACCTTTTTTACTTTATTTATTATTTTCTGTGCTCAAAATTAAGTTTACTCTTTATTTTAGTTAGTTGTTTTTTTGTTGTATGAAGGGAAAGTAATTCTTACTTGTAAAGTAAGAACTTCATTGCCATGTGTAACCACTTGTGTTTTGCAGTGTATATGACAATAAACTTGTTGAATCTTGAATCAACATCTTCATGGGAAAAACTCATCACCTTGCTCCTTCTTCTTTATTAACATGGGGACTTCTCAGATTTCTTGGATTTTTCCTCACAGCTACTATGAAGTAGCTCCTCACTGAGATAATGAACACATTGAACATTCTCACAGTTATGTGCCAAAAGAACTTCTAAAGACAACAAAGATATAAGATTTACAATAAGTAGTCCATCTCTTACTGTGTTTTGTCTGTTGCAGACAATAATCAGTCGTCAATCAGGCTTTTTTTAAACAACCCCTTCTGAACATTTTTTAAAAACAGAGTATTGACTGAACCAATGTGACAAGGTTAATAAAAAGAAACTTCTTGGTCTCTAACACCTACACAACAAAGCGACGATAAAAAAAATGTATTGTGGATAAAAACTGTGGTTAATCTCTTGAGTACAGTTTTTATGGTTGAGTCAGTTAGAGGTCATTGTTTCAGTGGTTTAACAAACAACATTCCTCTGAAAATGGTCAGGTACAAGAACAGAAAACTGAGTGAAAAAGCAGCCAACATGTCCAACAAAGCTTTAAAGACCTTTAGAAAGTTTGTAGAACTATTGAACATTAAAAAAATAAGTAAAATATAGTCTTGTCATTTGAAGCAAAATATAAAGAACTAAAATGTTCCATAACTCAGAAAACTAAAAATAAAATGTATTTTTAATGTGTTTTTTCGTGTGTTTTGATTTTATTTACTCATTGAATTTAGGTGACACTATAAAAATTAACAAATGATGGGTGGACCTTTTTCTAATCAGCTCAAAACAAACATGGCTGCAGCATAACACTTAAACAAATAAGAGAAGTGAAGCAATGGTTCAATGGCAATGACAAAAAGTAATAAACAATAAACTCTTAATATCTATCAGACTGCTAGCAGCATGTTTAGGTTTATGTTCACATCTACCCCTTTTTTATTTCTTTGTCGCACACACAGATCATGACCATATCAGAATGCACAACTGTACGCACATTCACTTCTCTTTTCCTAACCACATTTTTTCCCAACTGCTTCAGACTCTTGCTTCACAGCTCTGAGGTCTGCACATACTTCTGTTAACAGCCATCAGATCTGATGATATCTGGGTCATTTCTCTGTTCCCGGATTTAGCTGTGGTGTGGTAGAGTGGGGTAAAAAAGTATTTAGTCAGCCACCGATTGTGCAAGTTCCCCCACCTAAAATGATGACAGAGGTCAGTAATTTGCACCAGAGGTACACTTCAACTGTGAGAGACAGAATGTGAAAAAAAAAATCCATGAATCCACATGGTAGGATTTGTAAGGAATTTATTCGTAAATCAGGGTGGAAAATAAGTATTTGGTCAATAACAAAAATACAACTCAATACTTTGTAACATAACCTTTGTTGGCAATAACAGAGGTCAAACGTTTACTATAGGTCTTTACCAGGTTTGCACACACAGTAGCTGGTATTTTGGCCCATTCCTCCATGCAGATCTTCTCGAGAGCAGTGATGTTTTGCGGCTGTCGCCGAGCAACACGGACTTTCAACTCCCGCCACAGATTTTCTATGGGGTTGAGGTCTGGAGACTGGCTAGGCCACTCCAGGACTTTCAAATGCTTCTTACGGAGCCACTCCTTTGTTGCCCGGGCGGTGTGTTTTGGATCATTGTCATGTTGGAAGACCCAGCCTCGTTTCATCTTCAAAGTTCTCACTGATGGAAGGAGGTTTTGGCTCAAAATCTCACGATACATGGCCCCATTCATTCTGTCCTTAACACGGATCAGACGGGCCTGGACATGCACTGGCTTCAGCAGCGGAACACGTCTGGCACTGCGGGATTTGATTCCCTGCCGTTGTAGTGTGTTACTGATGGTGACCTTTGTTACTTTGGTCCCAGCTCTCTGCAGGTCATTCACCAGGTCCCCCCGTGTGGTTCTGGGATCTTTGCTCACCGTTCTCATGATCATTTTGACCCCACGGGATGAGATCTTGCGTGGAGCCCCAGATCGAGGGAGATTATCAGTGGTCTTGTATGTCTTCCATTTTCTGATGATTGCTCCCACAGTTGATTTTTTCACACCAAGCTGCTTGCCTATTGTAGATTCACTCTTCCCAGTCTGGTGCAGGTCTACAATACTTTTCCTGGTGTCCTTCGAAAGCTCTTTGGTCTTGGCCATGGCGGCGTTTGGAGTCTGACTGTTGTGTGGCTGTGGACAGGTGTCTTTTATACAGATGATGAGTTCAAACAGGTGCCATTCATACAGGTAACGAGTGGGGGACAGAAAAGCTTCTTACAGAAGACGTTACAGGTCTGTGAGAGCCAGAGATTTTCCTTGTTTGAGGTGACCAAATACTTATTTTCCACCCTGATTTACGAATAAATTCTTTACAAATCCTACCATGTGAATTCATGGATTTTTTTTCACATTCTGTCTCTCACAGTTGAAGTGTACCTCTGGTGCAAATTACTGACCTCTGTCATCATTTTAGGTGGGGGAACTTGCACAATCGGTGGCTGACTAAATACTTTTTTGCCCCACTGTAAATCTGCCATTCTGATATTAAAGTGAACACAAACACGTCTGCTTTTATTATGGAGAGAAATATGTCTCAAAGGGTTGCAAATGCGTACGATATGATCCACAACTGTGATTAATTCATCAAATGATTTGCACACATTTCTTTCACACTGAGCATTTGAGCATCTGTGCAAAGCTATCAGCATGTTGTGAGTGAGCGAGAGAGATGTTACATGTAGTTGACGACATTTGTGTGCACAGAAAGGTTTTTGAATGTCCCAAAGTTCAGAGTCCAGTCCATCCTTGGATCCAAATACCTATGTGAGCTGTTTTATCAGACATGAACTGCATGAAGTCCAAGCAGCACTATTTCCTGAGTGATCACACTCTGCAGTCCTGCATGAATGTTAAAGTGACTTCTACAGCTTTGATATGGAGAAGCTCTGCATGTTCAGAAACAGAGGTCACACTAAAAAGTGAGAACAGTATCATATGCTGTTATTTTGCAATAAATATCTATATACTGGCCAGGCTGCCTGCAGTTTGATGACAAAACAGAAGATGAAACACACTGAAAGTCACAAGAAAAAAACATACAAATAGTTTTCATCAGAATCAGAATCAGAATCAGAATCAGAAAGGGTTTATTGCCAGATGTTGAGGAGGTTTACAACATTAGGAAATTGCTGCGGTGCTTCAGTGCAACATACTGTCATAAAAATATAAAAATAAGAATAAGAATTAAAAGTGCTAAGTGGATAGATATATACATGATATATACATGAGTGCAGGTGGTGATCAGTGCCAAACATGGAATGATGCAGTGAACACAGCGTAGGGTCATGTGTTAGTGGTGGGAACAATCATATGGTTATTGTTCATGTGTCCGACAGCAGAGGGGAAGAAACTGTTCTTATGGCGAGAGGTTCTGGTGCGAATGGACCGGAGCCTCCTGCCTGAGGGGAGCAGGTCAAACAGACTGTGTCCAGGGTGAGAAGGGTCAGCTGAGATCCGAGCTGCACGCCGCAGTGTCCTGGAGGTGTACAGGTCCTGCAGAGATGGGAGTCTGCAGCCAATCACCTTCTCAGCAGAGCGCACAACACGCTGCAGTCTCTGTTTGTCCCTGATAGTGGCTCCAGCGTACCACACAGTGATGGAGGAGGTGAGGATGGACTCGATGATTGCGGTGTAGAACTGCATCATCGTCCGTGTTGGCAGGTTGAATTTCTTCAGCTGCCTCAGGAAGTACATCCTCTGCTGGGCTTTTTTAATGACGGAAGTGATGGTGGGCTCCCACTTCAGGTCCTGGGTGATGGTGGTACCCAGGAAGCGGAACGAGTCCACAGAGGTGATGGGGGTGTCAGTCAGGATGATGGGGGGGAGTGGAGCTGTGTGCTTCCTGAAGTCCACAGTAATCTCCACTGTCTTCTGGGCATTCAGCACCAGGTTGTTGTGGCTGCACCAGGACACCAGACGTTCAACCTCCCTCCTGTAGGCAGACTCATCCCCGTCCGAGATGAGTCCGATAACGGTGGTGTCATCTGCAAACTTGATTAGCTTGACAGACTGGTGGGTGGAGGTGCAGCAGTTGGTGTACAGGGAGAAGAGCAGAGGAGAAAGAACACAGCCCTGAGGGGAGCCGGTGCTGATGGTCCGGGAGTCCGAGACATTCTTTCCCAGCCTCACATGCTGCTTCCTGTCCGTCAGGAAGTCAGTGATCCACCGGCAGATGGGATCAGGCACATTCATCTGGGAAAGCTTGCCTTGGAGATGGTCTGGAAGGATGGTGTTGAAGGCAGAGCTGAAGTCCACAAACAGGATCCTGGCGTAGGTTCCTGGGGAGTCCAGATGCTGCAGGATGAAGTGTAGGGCCATGTTGATGGCGTCATCTACAGACCTGTTGGCTCTATATGCAAACTGCAGGGGGTCCAGGAGGGGGGCCGTGAGGGTCTTGAGATGGGAGAGAACTAGGCGCTCAAATGACTTCATGACCACAGATGTCAGAGCCACGGGTCTGTAGTCATTTAGTCCAGTGATCCTAGGTTTCTTGGGGACAGGGATTATGGTGGAGGACTTGAAGCAGGCAGGCACATGACATGCCTGCAGTGAGGAGTTGAAAATGCCAGAAAACACTGGGGCCAGCTCGTTTGCACAGTGTCTGAGGGTGGCAGGAGACACGCCGTCTGGGCCGGGAGCTTTTCGAGCATTCAGATTCTTAAACTGCTTCCTCACATCTGCTTCATGAATATGAAGAGTTGTGGTGGGAGGAGGTGGTGTGAAATCCTCTTTTGTGTGGGGTGAGGAGGGGGGTGTTGCAGGTGAAGTGATTGAAGGTGGTGATGGCTCTATGGAGGGGGAGAGGTGGGGGAATGAGTGTCCAAAGTGTCTCTATTGTTGGGGCCGTTGGAGGTGTGAAGGCTGCCTGATGGCTCGTCAAAACGGCAGTAGAAGTCGTTGAGGGTGTTGGCCAAGAGCAAGTCGTCAGTGGAGTGGGGGGTTTTAGGCTTGTAGTTGGTGATATTCCTAAAACCTTTCCACACAGAGGCCGAGTCATTCTCTGAGATCTGCTGCTGCATCTTCTCAGAGTGCTGATGTTTAGCAACGTCCACTTCTTTAGTGAACCTGTACTTGGCCTCTCTGTAGCAGTCCCTGTCTCCGCTTCTGAACGCCTTACTCTTTTCCAGCCACAGCTTTTTGAGTTTAGGAGTAAACCAGGGTTTGTCATTGTTATAACTCACCCTGGTGCGTGATGGCACAATGCTGTCCTCACAGAAGTGGATATAGGAGGTGACAGTGTCCGTAAACTCGTCCAAGCTGTTAGAAGCAGCCTTCATTGTGTCCCAGTCAGTAGACTCCAAACACGTGCGAAGCTCCTCCACAGCCTCGTTGCTCCACAGTTTTTTAGTCCTCACGACAGGTTTGGAGAGCTTCAGCCTCTGTCTGTACGCGGGGATTAGGTGGATCATGACGTGATCAGAGAGTCCGAGTGAAGCACGCGGCACCGCACGATAGGCCCCGCTGATCGTGCTGTAACAGTGGTCTAATGTCCTCTCCTCTCTGGTCGGGCATTTAATATACTGCTTGTATTTGGGAAGCTCATGGCTCAGATTGGCTTTGTTAAAGTCCCCAAGAGCAATGATGAGAGAGTCCGGGAATGTCCGCTCCATGTGCAGTATCTGCTCCGCGAGTGCGCACTGAGCTGCCTGCGCATCTGCGTCTGGCGGGATGTAAACAGCGGCCAGGATGAATGAAGCAAACTCCCGCGGAGAATAAAACGGTTTGCAGTGAATGAAAAGGTATTCCAGAGAGGAAGAGCAGTGCTGAGCAATCACTGTTACATCTGTGCACCAGCCACTATTAATGTAGAAGCAGACACCTCCACCTTTGGTCTTACCAGAGAGAGAGGCCTGCCGGTCAGCGCGCAGCAGATGAAAGCCCTCCAGCTTGAGCGCGCTGTCCGGGATGTCCTCACAGAGCCACGTCTCCGTAAAACATAACACACAGGAGGAGGCAAAGTCTCTGTTCATGCTTCTCATCAGGGCCAGTTCGTCTGTCTTATTCCTGAGTGATCGTACATTAGAAAGGAAGATCCCAGGAAGAGCGGTTCGCAGTCCGCGTCTCCTCAAACGCACGAGTGCGCCGGCTCGCTTCCCTCTCTTTCGGCGTCTCGCTTTCCTGGTCAGGGTCAGCAGTAAATCTGCCGCAGATGCGACAAATATTGGAAATAAATCCACAGGCGTTGTAGTCCTGTAGTTAAGGAGCTCTTCTCTGGTGTACGAATATCCAGAGGAGTGCCCAGACACAGAAGAAATGCACAAAAACAAAACAAAAGTAACGCACTGAAGCACCAGGGCGACCATCCGCGGCGCCATCTTGGTTGAAAACCAAGATTATTTTTTCATGATTATTTTTTTATTTTAACAGGTAGGCGGTACCATTCGTCTCTTACATTGTTTCATTCGGACTGTCTCTCGTGTTCAGCTTTCATGGTCTGGATGCTTCAAGGTAAACAGGTTTATGTTGCGATGCCCTCATATTGATGACAGCTGTCAGTAACTTTGACAATGAAAAACTTAAACGCGTTTTTTCTCAGACAAGTTCTACATTCAAAAGGAGCAACTGTTCTTTGTCATCATTTAATGCCTTCATTGAGGTTTATTTGTTAATACTTATCAAGTGAAATGGAAGTTCAGTCTGATCTAAAAATAAGAGTTTCATGTCTGTGTGTTAACAAGCAGATGTAACTTAATTCACAGTGAAAATACTATTAAAACCTGAAATATGCTTGTTTCTAATATAAACAGAGCTAGTACTTATATTTGAATACCTCCCCAATTGTGATATCGGGGTATAGAGCTAGCATCACACCGGCAGTAAAACATCCTTAGCTTAGAACATATACCGCACTTATACCACACTGTAAAGAACAACAACACACTACATTCTCATAGCTCCAGATTGGCCTTTTTCCAGAGGTTTCTGCGCTTATTCGGATAGTAAAATGCATTATCTAAACTTAACAGGTAGCTAACGAAAGCATGTGACTCACTGGGATTTTTCAAAACAAATAACTTGACAGATGTTTTTCCCTTTGTGGTCAGAGTTCGGGGCCTAATAAAAGAGTAGCTTATTAGCATTTATATGTAAAACAATTTGGTCTCATTAACTGGTTTGTAGTACTGAGGTATTTTCCTGTTGCACTCCGAAACACTTGACCGCCATTAAAGGGAAGATCTCACGGAAAGAGACAGGTAACACTTGCACGAGACGCAAGGTCGTCGCAAAACAAAACTGCATCAAAGTGCGCCCTTGTGACAATAATATGCTATAGTTTTAGATGATGAAAAAGGATTTTGTAACCCTGTATTTTACATCGGCATTAATTTTGGGATTTTAATGATTTCTTTACTATTATTATTATTATTATTATTATTATTATTATCATTATTATTATTCTTTACTTTGAACTCTACAGCATTCATCTTTAATGACTTAAAAATAGGAGTTGGCCCCAAGTTTGAATTTATTTGGATCTTCAGTAAACAAACTGCACAAAGACTCAAAGAATGTGTCCATCACTCTGTGAGCTGCTTAAAATGTGATGAGAATTTAAAAGGCAGAAGCATATTTGTCTAACTTTATCAGAAAGTAAACGTAGGAAACAAACAAACACATGTTGTTGCTTCCTTCCTGTTAGATTGAGTCATTATTATATATCTGTATATACAGTGGTTATACAGATATATGTGTATACTACTATAATAGGGATATTAAAATGTACTACAGGGTTATTACACCGTGTCTTTAAATACAATAAGTGAGCTGATGTTATGGTCGTTCCTTTTCGCCCAAAGGTTATGTACTAGACAGTAAAATCAGAAAATAGTCACCATGATGGTCCATATGTTGATTTAGTGGTTAGCTTGGTGCCTCACAGCAAAAAATTTGCTGGTTAAAATCTCAGCTGGAATCTTTCTGTGTGGAGTTTGGTTCAGTTTTTAATAAAATCAGGAGCATCAGGAGATAAAAAATAAAACAAAATCTAGAAATATTCATACTGTATCAAACACTTGCCTGATTGTTGACTTCTGTATTCCCTACAAAGGTGAGCTGTCCTGCTTCTTTCTACTTCACTGGAGCTGCTGTCTGCAATATCCTGCAGCTATGAAGGCATCTCTGAAGTCTCTTTGTTTTCTTTACAGCTGATCGAGAGGAGCAGACACACTCCTGTGTAAAAACTCAACCCTAACCTGACCACCATTCTCTGCATCGTTTACAAGTTAGAACCTGTTGTCTAAGATGCTGCAGATGCTCTACAGAGCCCAGTTATTCTTTTCAACATATTCACTATTTCTCAGCCTCGAACAGTCTGCTGCTGATCTCAGTAAATGAACAGTTCCCTCTGTCCCTGAGCTCAGATTTGCAGGTGTGATTAAAGAGGGATGAAGTTATAAGGCTTTTTGTCAAACTTCCACCAATATGTCATTAAGTTGACCTAATGGTTTCAGATTTGTTGGGTTGTTGACATTACTCCACTCTACACCCATATAAATCATATTCTTCTCTATCAGCAGATCTTAAAATGAAGCTGCACTGTGAGTGCCGAGGATCTTGTGGAAATGGTGTCACTTGCATTCTCAGATTGATTCTTCCAGTTTCAACCACAGCAATGTTTACTGCTTCCTCTTTTAAATCACCTCTCTTGGTTTAATATGTTCCTGTTAGAAAAAGCTACTGAACTGAGGAGAGTCAGTGCACATGCCCTTATTTGAGATGCAAACCAGCCTAATTTTGGCATATTATGAAGTGAAACCAAATGCTGAAGTGCAGACTGTAAACAGCAGCAGAAACAGGATGTTTGTATTATTTGAGCTTCTGTTGAGCAAATTGATGTTGTCATTGGGAATTCATTCATTTAATTAATGGCACAGACACTCAGAGGTACGAGTCCTGATTTTCTTTTTGATATCTTAAAAATAATGGTGCACTTTTTATTAATGCCACACTATTAAACATAAATAAGGTTTTAAAATGTGTTAATTCATCATTTATGTAACACTACTCCTCTTTAGTGTGTCATTTATAAATACAAATAGTTATTATTAGCAGTGATGTAAAAACAGTGATAGATGTACATTGTGCATACAAATACAAATATCTGCATTTAGTAATGGCGTACTAAGGAGTACAGTGCTACCAAAATAATTGTAATCATCAGAGCTTCCATTGTTCCCTGAAGACTATACTGAAATGTACAAGCCTTTATACTGGGAGGTAGAGGAGATGACTGGTTAAATATCTCACTTTGATTCATATTTTAGGATCTGAATGAGTTCCACTGGTGTCTGTTAACCAGTGAATCATCATTACAACATTTTAAACAGCACTGAATCTTTCCTGCTGCTTTGTTGCAGACACATCAGAGTCAGAATTAGATGACTTTATTTATCCCAGAGGGCCAATTAACAAACAACCGAGCAGCATAACATTGAAGATGAGGACAATAAGAACAGGCAATAGGAGTGAGATAATAAATACACAGAATATACAGTGTATACAGTTTTAAAATTACACCGTTTTAAAAATTAAAGTGACTGAAAGGTGAATAAATAACTGTAAGTGATTAAAAGTGAATAAAGTGTCGGCAGTGTAAAAAGAGTGCAGAGTAGTTTATGTTTATGGGTGGAGTTAAAAAGCAGGGTGGCTTTGGGGACAAAGGTGGCTCTCCTCCTTCAACCAACCATATGAACCATGATTTGTGCCCTGATTCAAAACAAGTTGGAGCTTTGTAGAAAATGTAAATAAGACGGTGATTTTCAAATCGCATAAACTCAGATTTGATTCACAACATAGAAAACAGTGTTTAATCTAAGACGTTTCACTGTTTATTTAAAAAATGTCAGCTGATGGCAGCAGTTAGTCGAGAGCAAAAATAGTTTAGAGAGTCAGAGCTTCATCTGTCAGCAAAAACCTGTTTCTACTAATTGTGGGACAATGAATGAATGAAATGAATGAAATTCAGAATGAAAGTGCAAAGACTTTGAGTTCTCCTTCAGTAACATCTACTGTGTGAGATGTTTTTATCTTTATGTGGAGGAGGACTGATCACGGTGCTGCTGCAGTGGGTTTCTTCATCCTGCTGATCCTGGGTGGAGCTGGTGGATACTGACTTAGACGGAGGTCAGTCTCTATCAGAGCACTTTCATCAGATCTTACAGTTTCTGTTGTTCCATCTCTGCTCTGAAGTTTGTTTAACTTGTGATATTCAGTTTTTTCTTTAAACAGAGTGACTCCTGCTCACACCAGTGTAAAGGCCTTGATGAAGAGAGCCTCAGCATTTGGAAACCAACAGCTGGACACGGAGTCAGAAGGAGAGATCCTGGAAGCTGCTGAAGAGAAGACCTGAAAATTTCTTCTTCAGTAGAAGTTTGGATTTTAGCTTGTATCTCGACACCAGTCACTCATTAGAAGCTGTGAGCTGATGTCAGAGTCAGGAATGAAAGGAAGGAAACACAGATCCTGATCTGATCACAAAGACCTCTGATGTTTGTCTTTTGAGGTCAGAAACTTTGCCGATGACCTGGAGCTACAGGCTGGTTCACCTGAAGACTTCAGAGGCTGAACAAGCAGAGCTCCAGCTGTGCTGTGTCCTTTCGGTGCAATACCAGAGCAAGATGCTAGAGGTCACTGTTTAATTTCTGTGTCAAAACATTAAACACACTGACACTGACTTGTTCCACACATGAGTGTGAGTCCTTGCTTCCAGCATATAAACATGTCTCTGTGTGACTGCTGCAGGCAGAGTGGGAGTTCTTACTGTGGGTGAAGGTGCTGCAGGCCTGCAGGGGGCGACAAACAAACTGTATCTAAAAGCACTTTTAAAGTATTTTAAAATAAATCTTATATACTTGACATAATTTTGAGTATAATTTATATGAGTATATTTTCTATCTATATGGACATGTGCAGCATTCATTTGATTTTAAGTAAAAAAAATCATATCAACTTTGTTAATAAATATCTTCGTCATGGAAAAATGTCACCGATATAGAGGCAGCAGAATTTGAATTACAGATAAAAAAATACATTTTATGAAAGTTTGACCATATTTGACCGTAAAGAAGAGATCAGAGTTCCAAAGAAACCTGATATTTACAATCCCCCTACATGCCTGTATCTTTCACCAGCAAAGATACATAGTTTAAAACATAGTTTTAAATAAACAGCTTTATATTTAATTATATAAATATTATATATAATTACTTTGACTTTCAGGTTGATCTATTGGCCTTAGGGTGAGTTCAGAGGTAAAATGTGACATATTTTAAATCTTTATACGTATAAATGTTGACATTACACAGTGCGCTTTTAAGGAGGCTTTTTGTCAATCTTTCAACAGCAAGTCATAAAGTTGACCATGAAGACCTCGGTGGATGTAAATCAAACTTTATTGGATCATTATAACATGATCCTGCTACAGCACAGAGTTTTATCAGAATACATTCAAAACTTTCAGAGCTGTTGTGTTTACAGACAGAATGAAATGCAAATTCTACGAAAAACGTGAGTTTTTTTTCGTTGAAGATGAGAAGAAACTGCTGAAACCATTTTAAGCTAATTTTTGGTTTACACATGATCTGTACTGATCTGACGCAGTATGTAATAAAGTGAAACCTTCCCTGCGTTTGTCATGATCAGTGTTTACCTGATGAATAAGCCTTGCATCAAGGAATGTTAGAAACTGATCTGACCTGAATGTCTGGTGTAGCGCCTCTACTCAGCACCAGTACACACTCACTTTAAATAGAGACCCTAGACATCTTTCTAGGTTCAGGAGGAGGTTTTGTTTTGGAGACTCACAAAAGGAGTTGGCTTGGAAGTGAATAACTGGGACCTTTATTGCCTCAGTACCATTTATACACATATACAACACAATAACCCAAATTGCACACTAATAGTGCATTTTAAAGGTGACATGTAAAACAAAACAAAATAAAGACACTTAAATGGAAGATTTATACTGAACAGTATCAGAGCTCTTGGGAATGAATGAAACAGATTAAAGTGTTCCTGTTGTGAAGTTTGAATTGTCCAGTCTGAATTGTCCTTTAAAGTCGTTGAAAACCCAAACAGGTGTACTGTAGGGGAATTGTCAGTGTGCAAACCCTATTATCCGGGTAGGAAAAGTAGTGCATAGGGCTTATCTGTAATCCAGGGTTGCTTGAATCAGTTTCTCAGGCAAATCCCACAATCCGATCGCATGGCTGGCCACACCATTTCACGATCATCCAGGATCTCATTTGGGCTGTTCTCGCCGTCAGTGGTTCTCCAGAATCCTTCTAGTAGTTCAAAAAAACCAATCTACACAAACAGTGCAGAACAATCAATTTATTTTCCCATTTTGTGTTCTTAACATGAGCTCATTAACTTCTTTTCCAAATGTATTAATCACAAATGGCATTCCCTTTAGCTTTACCAAGTTACACGAGTTACAGTAACTTGTTTGTACCATTATCAACAATTTTACCAAAATTATATCACAACAAAGAACATCAGCAGCTTAAACAGTAATGTAAACAGTCATAGCAATGAAAGTGACATTCATCCTTAAGGCTGACAAGCAAATGTAACTTAATTCAGTGCAAATACTATTAAACTTGAAATATGAATATGCTCATTCTAATATAAACAGAGCTAGTGCTTCTACTTGAATACCTCCCCCCGATCGGAATATGGCTTCAGTGGGGTGGGGTGGCTAACAGCTATTAGCAGCTAGCATCGCATCTAGCATCGGCATCGTTTAGCTCAAAGCATACAACACTTATAACACACTGTAAAAAAAACAACAGAAGTAAAACAACACGCCAGATTCTCATAGCTCCCGATTGGTTTTTGTTCAAAGGTTTCTGAGCTGAATCGGCTAGTGAAATACATTATCTAACTTAACAGGTAGCTAACGAAAGCACGTGACTCACCGGGATTTTCAGACACAAATAACTTGACAGACGTTATTCCCTTTGTGGTCAGAGTTCGGGACCTAATAAAAGAGTACCTTATTAGCATTTATACGTAAAACAATCTGGTCTCATTAACCGGGTTGCAGTATTGCATACCAAGATACTTTTTCCATGCGCTCCGACACGTACTTGACCGCCGTCAGAGGGAAGATCTCACAGGAAGAGACAGGTAATACTTCCTGCGCACTAGACGCAAGGTCGTCAGAACACAAGACTGCATCACAGCGCCCCCTTGTGACAATAACAGGCTATAGCCTTAGATTACAAAAAGGGATTTTGCAGCCCTGTATTTCACATGGGTTACACCCTCCCCCTTTGACCCAACATGAGCCCCTTCATGCGTCACGCTGTGGTCTACAGATGAACTCTCATAGTCACCTATTGTGTAAAGTGCTTGGTTAAAGCTCTCTATGAGGCTCTGCGCAAAAGAAATTAAGGGATTTCCCAACTCAGGATAATGGAAGTGCCCTGGTGGTCGACGTGTCCTTTCTGACTTACGAACATGATCATTTTTTTCTCCACTGTCAACAGTTTCCTTATGCTCCAGAGCTACCTCAGGGGTTTGTGGGTTCAGATCAATGGTTTCCATAGCTATAGGAGCCTCTACATCAATGGACGGTACATCAATGCTGTCTTCGGCCACAGCTGATTTTTGATTAGTCATAGTTGGTAAAGTTACATCGTCTTCAGTAGGGTGTTGCTCAGCCACAACATCTGGCTCCTCTCCTTCAGCTACTTCAGGAGGCACCCCTACAGGCTCTGCAGGCAGCAAAGGAGAGCTGCCTCTGCAAGGCTCATCCTGAGGCTGAGGGTTTACACAGTCTGCTGGCGTAGCTGGTATACAACTACCCTCCGGTACTGTTTTTCCTGTTTGCTGTCGTCTCTTCGGGATTTCAAACACCTGAACCAACTTTCCAGGAATGACAGAAGACTGCCTAGGATAGACAGGTGAGTCATCTTCAGATTCTGATTGCTCCTCCAGTAACAGAGGCTGACTGCGCCTCGTTCTTGGCCTGCAACTCTTTGGCTTGACCTGGTCAACTTCCTCAGCTTCAGATAAGTCACCACAAGGGAGTAAGAGATCCCTGTGAAGAGTTCGAATAGGACCATCTCCATTCATAGGCTGTACAACATACACAGGTAGGTCTACCATCTTTTCCACCACTCTGTACATGGTTGACTCCCACTTATCTGCAAGTTTGTGTTTATTCCGAAGTCGCAGGTTCCGCACTAGCACTTGATCACCTTTCTCCAAAGTTGACTCCCTGACAGTTTTGTCAAAACGGCGTTTATTCCGTTCAGCAACCTTCTGAGAGTTTTTGGCAGCGATCTGATAGCTCTCTTGAAGGCGAGCCTTCAGAGCTCTCACATACTGAGAGTGAGATGTAGGAGAGCCATCTTTAACTGGCAGGCAGAAAGCAATATCCACGGGAAGCCTCGGCTGGCGACCAAACATTAACTCGTATGGGCTAAACCCAGTGGTTTCGTTCTTGGTGCAATTATAGGCATGAGTTAGTGGTTTCACATAATCGCGCCAATGAGTTTTCTCTTTGTCTTGTAGAGTTCCTAACATGCCAAGAAGAGTTCGGTTGAACCGTTCAACTGGGTTTCCCCGTGGATGATAAGGACTGGTGCGCACCTTCGTGATACCAGCTAGGGCACAGAGCTCTTTAATGAGTTGGGACTCAAAATCCCTGCCCTGATCACTAAGCAGGCGCTCAGGAAAACCATAATGCACCAGAAACTGCTCCCAAAGACACTTCGCAACTGTTGTAGCCTTTTGGTCTTTTGTTGGCATAGCAACAGCGTATTTGGTGAAATGATCAGTTATGACCAGAATGTCTTTGGTGTTGTGACTGTCAGGCTCCAAGGATAAATAGTCCATGCATACCAGTTCCATGGGACGGGTTGTTTGGATACTCACAAGAGGTGCTGCTCTTTCAGGAAGGGTCTTCCTTCTAACACAATGTCCGCAAGACTTAATCTTTCTCTCTACATCAGTTGCCATTTTAGGCCAATAAAATCTTGACCTAACCAAGTCGAGGGTTCTTTCCAAACCCATATGCCCCATGTCGTCATGAAGGCAAGTGAGAATGGTGGACCTTAAAGACTCAGGGACGACAAGCTGAAAGGTGACATCTTCACCTGATTTGCGGGTTCTGTAGAGGAGACCATTTTTCAGTTCCAAACGTTTCCACTCTTTGAGCATTAGTTTAAGCTCTAAGGATGCAGAGTTAGGATTGGAATTTGCTTCACCTCCATTTTCTAACATGTTGACCACATACCCAATAATTGGGTCAGACCTCTGATGTTGTTGGAGTTCTACCTCACTATAGGTAGGTATGACAGAACAACCTAATGTTCCATCATCTGCGTAGACGTCTGGCACCGCATCGGTATGTAGAGCAAGGGACTCTACCAAAGTGATAGATGGTAGGCTATTGTCAGATTCACCTAAGAGATGACGGTGGCACAAGACACTGAATGTGTCAGCTGTCACATCTTGTCTGTTGGGAGATGAAGAGAGATGATGGGAAGCGAATTGTTTCATTCGCTCTTTTTCTTCAAGAGAAGCATAGTCATCATCCACAGTATCATGTGGCCGCCTAGAGAGGCCATCCGCATCTTGATTGCGCTTACCAGCACGATACTTAATATTAAAGTCGAAGGTGGAGAGAGCGGCCAACCAGCGATAGCTGGCAGCATCAAGCTTGGCTGACTTCAAAACATAGGTCAATGGGTTGTTGTCCGTTAAAACCGTGAATGTGTTCCCGTAGAGATAATCTTGGAATTTCTCTACAATGGACCACTTTAATGCAAGAAATTCCAGTTTATGAGCTGGATACCGCTTTTCACTGGGTGAAAGTCCTCTACTTGCGTAGGCAATAACCCTCACTTCACCATCCTGTTCTTGATACAAGGCTGCCCCTAACCCAGAGGTGCTCGCATCAGTATGGAGGACGTATGGTAATTTTGGGTTAGCATATCCAAGCACTGGAGCTGATGTCAGTTTCTCTATGATTACCTCAAAAGCTTCCTGACAAGCAGGTGTCCAACGGCTGGAAAGAGGCTCTTTAGGGTTCAAGTATCCGCTAGGACCGGGTGTCACCTTTCTGCCCTTCCTGTATGGTGGGTAGCCTTTGGTAAGATCATTCAGGGGTTTGACAATTTTTGAATAGTCCTTCACAAACCGTCGATAGTACCCTGCAAAGCCTAGGAAAGACTTGAGGTCACTGAGCGTCTGGGGTCTTGGCCAGGTTTTGAGAGCTCTGACCTTCTCAGGATCGGTCTCTACACCTTTGGTAGACACGATGTGTCCTAGGTATCGCACAGAACTTTGGAAGAAGGAGCACTTTTTGGGAGAAAGTTTCAACCCATATTCTCTCAGTTGCTGAAGGACACGTAGAAGCCTGGTTTCATGTTCCTCCAAAGTGCTGGAGAACACGATGATGTCATCTATGAACACCAGAACTTCTTTCAGATTGAGGCTGCCCATACACCGTTCCATTAAGCGCTGGAAGGTGCTGGGAGCGTTGGTGATCCCCTGGGGCATACGGTTAAACTCGTAAAATCCCAAAGGGCACACAAAAGCTGTCTTGGGCTTATCACATTCCTCCATCTCAATCTGGTAATAACCAGACTTGAGATCCATTACTGAAAACCATTTGGATCCAGCAAGGGCTGAGAAAGCCTCTTCAAGGTTTGGAAGTGCGTACGCATCTCGTATTGTTAACGCATTGAGCTTACGATAATCAATACAAAGACGGACCTCTCCATTCTTCTTTTTAACCACCACAATCGGTGAAGCATAAGGGGACTCTGATTCACGGATTACTCCTGCATCAAGGAGTGCTTGCAAGTGCTTCCTCACAGCTTCATAATCATTTGGGTGGATTGGCCTGGACTTTTGCTTAAAGGGTGCTTCGTCCTTTAAGTTTATGTGATGTTTGACTTTAGATACATGTCCAAGATCCAAATCATGCTGGGCAAAAACATCAGCATAGGCACTTAGACGCTGGGTAACCCTCTCTTTCCACTCCTGCGGGAGGGGAGAATTGCCAAAGTCAAATGTCAAATCTGGGTGAGCAGGTTCATCAACTGGCTGTGCAGTAACATTATAACATTTCACAGTGTCATCGTTTTTGGTTGAAATGGGTGATTCGTCATATATCTTTGCAGGACTATGGAGCTCTGCAATGACACATCTAGAAGGCAGTGTCACGTCATGCTCAGTTTCATTTCTCACCCATATAGGTAACCTATGAGGATGCTTCTTGGGCAAAGTGACAAGACAGCACTCCACAAAAATTCCCCCTGGTAAGATGGATGTCGTTGGCTGTTCAACAATGGCACATTCACCAGCACTGCTGGATCTGACACAGCCTTCAAGGAGAACCCTCCCTTGAGCTGGTACTACGTGTTGCACCTTGCCCTTAAGAGTTACAAAGCCATCGTTTCCGGCTAGGTTTATCTCTCTCCTGACCTTGAGTGTACGGAGGATTTGCCTGTAGCCATAGACCGACGACAAATCATTGGGATCTTTACCTTGACAATATTCGTCGTACAGAACATCAAGTGCATTTGTCCCAATCAGCACAGGCAAGTCACAGTTAGAGCGTAAGTCAGGTACTACTAAAGCAAGGCTAGAAACCTCAGGCTCAGTTTCAATAAAGCTTTTTGGAAACTTAAGGCTGATGGGTATGTATCCCAAGTAAGGAACATTTTGGCCACTAGCAGCCTCAACATCCAGGCCACTGATAGGCTGAATGGGATATTCTGAAAGATTGGTGTTGTAAAATGAAGCGGACACTGTGGTCACTTGAGACCCAGTGTCAAGGAGACAACTGCAATTGACTCCCGACACGATAACATTTGCTGTACATTTCTGTCCTACAAGTCCCTTGGGTAACCTAATCTGGGGTCGTGCTGCACGAGAGAGAGAAGATACTTTGCTCTGAGGTTCCAGTTTGGGACGTTCATGATTACTTTCAGTTCCTGGTAGTCCCTCCCCAGAAACTGATTTTAGTTTAAAGCTGACATATTCTGTTCCTCCCAGACTTGTAGTTTTTGGTTGAACTCCTTACGTTTCATTTCAACTAGTTCAGGGTTTGGTTCATTGCTGCAAGAGGCAGCAATATGACCATCCTCGCCGCACCTGAAGCAGTACCATGGGCGTGGCTTCTTAGTGAGCTTAGTCTCGCTTGGGTCAGATTTCTCTTTAGGAAGAATCTTGAACTTAGGTTTGGTTTTCTTATTTGGCTTATCAGAGTTCTGGCTTGAACTGTCAATAGCTGATGCTTTCAGTGAAGCCACTTGGGCTTGTAGCTTTGCAAGTTTCCTTTCTAACTTATGTGCATCAAAAGGCACTAGCCTATCATTAACAGCTGATACGTCTGTATCATCAGTGACATACTCTCCTACTTCAAGGGAGTTCAAATGTGCCTTAGGCTTAGAAATGCCTAAGTGCTGTTTCATTCGGCTGGACTTTGCCGCTTGCCGGTCCTCCTCAGTACGTAGCATGAGGAGCAACTCTGGAAATGAAGGTGGCTTGTCCTTCTTCTGCTCAAGCTGCAAGGTTGTGATCAAGCTGTTATTCCAGCAACCTCTACAAAACTGTTTAAGCAGTTGGCGATCTGAATCATTTGTAGTGATGCCACCTCTTTTAATGACTTTACTCAGGGTTATCTGCAACCGCTGTAAATAGGCAGAAGGCTTTTCACCTGAGTTCTGGTTTGTGCTCAGGAATTTGGCAAAAAGCTCATCCCCATCATCAACAGTACCATACGCTGAGTCAAGAAGGCTGAGATAGTCATGGGGAGAAGCGTTAGGACCAAGGTGCTTTACAATGTTAGCAGCTGGTGGAAGAAGGCTCTCAACTATTTTCCTTACCATATGTTTGTCAGATATGGTACAATCTATGAGGTGGAATTCAACATTGTTGCGCCACGTATCATAATCAGCTTCGAAAGTAGAGCAAGGGGTTTTCCCCGAGAAGGGCCTGAGCTTTGCATGACCTTGAGAAGGCATTTCATTGTTCTTAATGACATGCTCAACTACTACTCTCTGTACTTCAGGTGTAGTGAGCTGTTCAGGTGGTAAGTAGATAGTGGTTTTTCTGTGCGAGGGAGTCACTTCTACACTTGGAGAGGATGAGTGAGAGTCATGCTCAGGCAAGTGGGTTAAATCACTGCCCAGTTTAAGAGGACTTTGATGCTCTATGATGGCTGGTTCATCTTGGTCTGTGTCACTAGTGAGCTGCAGATTCTGATTAGGCACGGTTACATTTGGTCCAACTGCGGGATCACTCTCAGTGGACTTCTTCATTCTGGCCAGCTCATCTAGTAAAACCTTCTCAAAATCTGCACCACTCAGTTTAGCAAGCCCTTTCAGTTCAGTTAGGTAAGAATGGGTTAAACATGAACCCCTGTCTGCAGCATACAGCGCAGACAGAAGCTGGATATGATGGACAACACTTGGGTTACGGCTTTGTCTTTTGCAAGGCAAGCTATCCTTAAGGAACTGGACTGGTTCACCTGATTGGAACTCCACAATGGCTGTGTTTTTAAACTGTGCCTCTGTGCTAGTTACTTTGATTACTCTTCCAACAGAACCAAACTGCCCTAAGTAATCAATAACCTCATTGTCAACCTCGTCGCCTGTTAACCCTCCTACTAGGACAGAGTTAGGTACTTTGACACCTTCACTTTGGATTACATCCATGTTGTCTTATTGCTCCAACCCAGAATGTCATGGACAATTGTAATGATTTGACCCAAAAGGCATGAAAGCACCAGTTGCTCAACTTCCAAAAATAAAAGGAATTAAACCTCCTGGCTGGCTCGCCACGTTTTGTGTAGCGCCTCTACTCAGCACCAGTACACACTCACTTTAAATAGAGACCCTAGACATCTTTCTAGGTTCAGGAGGAGGTTTTGTTTTGGAGACTCACAAAAGGAGTTGGCTTGGAAGTGAATAACTGGGACCTTTATTGCCTCAGTACCATTTATACACATATACAACACAATAACCCAAATTGCACACTAATAGTGCATTTTAAAGGTGACATGTAAAACAAAACAAAATAAAGACACTTAAATGGAAGATTTATACTGAACAGTATCAGAGCTCTTGGGAATGAATGAAACAGATTAAAGTGTTCCTGTTGTGAAGTTTGAATTGTCCAGTCTGAATTGTCCTTTAAAGTCGTTGAAAACCCAAACAGGTGTACTGTAGGGGAATTGTCAGTGTGCAAACCCTATTATCCGGGTAGGAAAAGTAGTGCATAGGGCTTATCTGTAATCCAGGGTTGCTTGAATCAGTTTCTCAGGCAAATCCCACAATCCGATCGCATGGCTGGCCACACCATTTCACGATCATCCAGGATCTCATTTGGGCTGTTCTCGCCGTCAGTGGTTCTCCAGAATCCTTCTAGTAGTTCAAAAAAACCAATCTACACAAACAGTGCAGAACAATCAATTTATTTTCCCATTTTGTGTTCTTAACATGAGCTCATTAACTTCTTTTCCAAATGTATTAATCACAAATGGCATTCCCTTTAGCTTTACCAAGTTACACGAGTTACAGTAACTTGTTTGTACCATTATCAACAATTTTACCAAAATTATATCACAACAAAGAACATCAGCAGCTTAAACAGTAATGTAAACAGTCATAGCAATGAAAGTGACATTCATCCTTAAGGCTGACAAGCAAATGTAACTTAATTCAGTGCAAATACTATTAAACTTGAAATATGAATATGCTCATTCTAATATAAACAGAGCTAGTGCTTCTACTTGAATACCTCCCCCCGATCGGAATATGGCTTCAGTGGGGTGGGGTGGCTAACAGCTATTAGCAGCTAGCATCGCATCTAGCATCGGCATCGGCATCGTTTAGCTCAAAGCATACAACACTTATAACACACTGTAAAAAAAACAACAGAAGTAAAACAACACGCCAGATTCTCATAGCTCCCGATTGGTTTTTGTTCAAAGGTTTCTGAGCTGAATCGGCTAGTGAAATACATTATCTAACTTAACAGGTAGCTAACGAAAGCACGTGACTCACCGGGATTTTCAGACACAAATAACTTGACAGACGTTATTCCCTTTGTGGTCAGAGTTCGGGACCTAATAAAAGAGTACCTTATTAGCATTTATACGTAAAACAATCTGGTCTCATTAACCGGGTTGCAGTATTGCATACCAAGATACTTTTTCCATGCGCTCCGACACGTACTTGACCGCCGTCAGAGGGAAGATCTCACAGGAAGAGACAGGTAATACTTCCTGCGCACTAGACGCAAGGTCGTCAGAACACAAGACTGCATCACAGCGCCCCCTTGTGACAATAACAGGCTATAGCCTTAGATTACAAAAAGGGATTTTGCAGCCCTGTATTTCACATGGGTTACACTGGTTTGCAGTGACACGTTTATCCTTGTCTAAGTTCCTGTTACCTAATCGGCTCCAACAAACTCGTTTCACTTTCACAGTTGACAGCTGTGTTTGAGTCTCGGGTCTTTATTTGTGGTAAGTCTTTGTGTTTATTCCCTTGTTTGCTTGTTTTTTTTTGTTTTTGAGTTGGAGAAATCAAAAAAAAAATGTCATGGAAAAATAAAGTGATTTTCTTTCTACATGTTACTAAATAAAGTCAGACTGTTGTTTCTCTGTCAAACCATACAAGATGACAAATGTATCTGTCAGTTGTTAAAAGCTCCCACAAAGCTCCAAATGATGACATCACAGTGATTGACCTCATCAATGACAACGATGAGGCCGCCTACAGGGAGGAGGTGGATCATCTGGCTGAGTGGTGCGACACAAACAACCTGCTGCTTAACACCGAGAAGACCAAGAAGCTCATCGTGGACTACAGGAGGAATGCTGACCCACATCCACCCATCCACATTAAGGGGACGGCTGTGGAGCGTGTGAGCAGCTTCAAGTTCCTGGGAGTCCACATCTCCGAGGATCTCATCTGGACGACCAACTGCTCCAAGCTGGTCAAGAAGGCTCACCAGCGCCTCTTCTTCTTGAGGACTCTGAGGAAGAACCACCTGTCCTCAGACATCCTGGTGAACTTCTATCGCTGCACCATCAAGAGCATCCTGACCAACTGTATAACAGTCTGGTACGGGAACTGCTCTGCCTCGGACCGGAAGGCGTTGCAGAGGGTCTTGAAAACTGCCCAGTTCATCGCCGGAGCACCACTTCCTGCCATAAAAGACATCTACAGGAAGCGGTGTCTGAAAAGGGCTGGGAAAATCATCAAAGACCCCAGTCACCCATCACATGGACTCTTCACCCTCCTGCCCTCTGGGAGGCGCCACAGGAGCCTCCGGACTAAGACCACCAGGTACCGGAACAGCTTCTTCCCCACAGCTGTCAGACTCCTGACATCTGACCCACGTTAAACTCATGGACTGAACATACACACACCCACAACCACCTACACACACACACAATGGACAAAAACAAACAAATGGCCAACTGTATCCTCATACACACAATAATAACATGGACTGAACCACCACTCACAACCACTAGCACTTTATATAGCCTCTGTAGGAATTATCCACATAATTCACTTAACTGCACTACTGTAAATGCTGTATAGACAATCATTCTGTACAATACGATGATTATAATTCTACAACTGTTTATAACTTGCATATTTCATATTTCTGTATAGTTTTCATATTTATATCCTGTTCATAGCCTGTACATACTTATAGTTATAGCATATTCATAACATACCTTCATACCGTGTACATTGTAACATACCCATAATCAGGGCTGGACTGGGACAAAAAATCGGCCCGGGCATTTTGACTATAGAGACCGGCCCACCAGGTATTATAGGAAAAACCATAAAGCCTTTGAATGAAAACAAACGCTGTTGTCACAGTGATGTACACTGTCTTGTTGGTATATATGTATCAGTCTAATAAACTTAAACCTAACCCATCCTCCCTATTCTGGTATTCTAAACAGTACCCAAAAGTAGACTGCTTGGTCGAGTTAACCTCCTAAACTATCTACAACACATGGTGAAAACCTGAAATTAAGACAGAGAAGATTAGAGGTGAGACATGATCATTACTGGATACTGATGACAGATTTAGATATATTTTCATAAACCATTCATTTGCCACATCAATAAACAGCATGGCAGGGCAAAATATTTTTTCTAACATGGCGACCTTTAAAAAGTGAAAGGAGCAAATGCCCGGTGGGCCGATGGCCAGTCCAGCTATGCCCATAATAGACCCATATTTTGCACCTTCATACCTATAACAGACCCATTTCTGTAATATATCTATATTATGGATAAAACACTTTCTGGATGGATGCAAACTGCATTTTGTTGACTGTACTTGTGACATGTGCAATGACAATAAAGTTGAATTCTATTCTATTCTATATATTAAATTGTATTTATTTCCTCCAAACAATTACTGTCTTTTAGACCCCATTCCTACACAACTGCTCAGAGTTGTCCTGCCTTTACTTAATACTTCAGTCTTAAAATTGATCAACCTTTCTCTAATTGGCTGCAGGAGAATGGACTGCTTCCTTCCATTTGCACAGTAGCTCTAAAATGAGATATATCCTGTCTCAGAGTGACGCTGAAAAACTAGTTCATGCCTTTATTACTTCTAGGCTGGACTACTGTAATTCATTATTATCAGGATGTCCTAAAAACTCCCTGAAAACCTTTCAGTTAATCCAAAATGCTGCCGTTATTTTATTAAGTGTTATCTTATGTTATTAAGACAACGTGTCTTTAAAGGTTAGATGCTAACGATACTATGGCAATCTTGAGGTGAAATCACAAGTATTTGTTTGTCATTTGAGTTATTCCTCCTGGCAAATGTGCCATCTTTCTTTAAAAATATTCCACATTTTTGTCATAAATTTGCCACTTCATTTTCAAAAATGTTCTTTTCTCAAAAATCCACAAAAGACTCATCAAAAATCTTCTCGGAATTTTATACCTCTTGATTTTTTTCCTATCTTCAGTGGCCCTAAATTTTGTAAGCTATTACATCAAGCCACACACAGCCCCCATTGATTTTATTAACAATGTTCATTTGTTTTTTGTGTAATGTTTAATAACAATGAACAAAATTAGAAACATTTACAAAAATATCAAAGTGAATTTCTAGATGTTGTGCCCACAGCCTCAAACTGGAGCTGTGGGATTTCATAAAGTGGACAAACAAACAAGCAAATGATTCAAATAAAGAAGAGCGCAGGTATTTTCGTGGTAACAAGTAATTTCAAATAGTAGTTTTTATGAAGTGATGTCCCGCATCATTGCGCACGTCCCATAAAGCGTCATGACGCATGTTAAGGAGTGGCACCCTGAGAGCAGCTCAGCAGTCCCTTTGTCAGTCTCTGCACTTGTTACTATGCGCGGGTACACCTCGCTCTGTGAGGAGTCTTCTTGCACTTTTCCACTCTGGACTTTAATCCTGTGCTCTGCTGTCGTCTTCAAAAATGTTCAAGGTAGACTGAAGCTTTACTTTTTTTTTTACATATAAAGTATGTATATGTGTTTCCTTTCCGACGGGAGCGCGTACTGCGCGGCAGAGCAGATCCAGTTGACTCCGCCTCAGTTCCAACGAACTAGACGCGGAAGTAGTGACGTTTTACTTTGGTGAAAAGGTGAAAGGTGAGTCTCGTTACATTAATGCTCAGCTTGTGGGCTAAAACACTTTAAAAAGTTAAGCCCAAAATTATTCGTAATGCTGTCAGATCTAGATTTCAAGTGATTTTAATTCAAACAAGAAGTATGCAAAAAAGCCAGGTATCTCTCAAAATACAATCGAACAATGTAAAAAGAGTGGAAAAAAAATCTGTTTTTCTTTACATTGTATTGAAAAATGGCATGTAGAAACTTATTTATACTTTTCACAATAATTAATGGGAGAAGTTTTGTTGATGTTCAAGCATTCAAACTTGCTGACTAGCTTTTCCATGTCTTTACGGGTAGTTTGACATTTTTCTTTGGTGAAGAGCACCAAGTCATTCAGGCTGGAAAGTGGGGCTGCACGATTTTGCATAAAATGAGAATCACGATTTTTTTTGGCTTAGAATTGAGATCACGATTCTCTCACGATTTTCTTTTCCAGTATAAATATTTATTGCACTTATTAACTGCACATCAACTTCGTAACAGTTGAGACTGAACATAAAAATAATAAATAAACATAAAAACAATAAATAAACATAAAAACAACAAATGTCTCACGTTTTGTTGTTGCCGCAAAATGTTGTACTACTTGAAATTCCGTCTCCACCGTTGCTCGACGCTGCGTGTATAGAGCAGGTAGTGCAACAATAGAAAAATAGTTGCGAGACGGCACTGTGTAGCGTTTGTATAGGGTGTTGATCATTTTCCTAAATCCCTCGTTTTGCACAGTGTTGATGGGAGCCATATCTTTGGTCAGGTGATAAGTAATAGCCTCCATAATTTCTTTGAGTTTGACGGGTATAGGGAAGCGCTGTATAAGGTTCCCGTTATTGATGTTTGGGTGGTTGACCGGGACGGATTTTCTCCTGTCACTTTCTCATTATCCCTGACGTGCTCTCCGTTGTTTTTTCCCTGCTAATTTTAGCATCACACGGCACAGCTTCTGTACCACGTGGTATAAGGCTCCGCCCTTGTCATTTGTTGAGCAGGAAGAGTGAGCGCTTGTTTTCATGCAGATTACGTCCCGGATCAAAATGCGGTACAATCGTCGTGGTCTTTTTTTTTTTTTTTTTTTTTTTTTTTTTTTTTTTTTAAATCGTTGTCATTTGGAAATGAGAACGCACATAAGTATGAATCGAGATTGCGATTTTCTAACGATTAATCGTGCAGCCCTACTGGAAAGCCTCCTTGTCATCACCAAAATCTCCAACTCCCTGCACAGATTCTCTATAAGATTCAAGACGGACTCCAAAATGTTAAGATTACTTCCAGTCAGAAGATTACTTTAAACCTAAATATAGCAGAGGGATGAATCATTTGGGGCTTAACTCTATATTTGTGTCACATATTTACACCTTTAAGCATCCACACAAGACACACAACCTGTTTATGTTATATTCTCTTGAATAAACATAGTGTCTGTTCTAACATTAGGTTTCTTTATTTCATTCCAAACTTCCAGAATCTGTAATCCCCATCTCCTCATCTCATCTAGCATTTTAAATTACATATCTTTAAGATTACTGCTCTTAATCTTTGTCTAAATCTTTTTAAATCTTTCTGCCCCAATCTTGCAGGAAGCACAGTCTTACACGCCTCTCCTCCCATTATCCCCCGAAAGCCCCAAACACAAACCAGCAAAAAAAACCACTTAAACATTAAAAAACACAAAGAAAGAACAATACGGTATCCACATCTGAACCAAAGAGTAAAACATTCAAATGTGGATTATTAAACATTAGGTCTCTTTCTTCTAAGCCCCAGTTGGTACATTAATTAATATTTGATCAACCAATTGATTTGCTCTTGCATAGAAACTGAACATTTATCATTGTTTCCTGAAAAGCCCTCTTTGGTCTGATCATTTCCTGATAACATTTAAATTTAAAATAGTTGATTACACAGCAGTGGGGAGTAGACTTCATCACAGCAGATGTCTTTCCAAAAGTTCTGTAACTAATTTAAGGATATAATTAATATACTGTTTTTTCCTTAATATCTTGTGCCAACAACGAATGCTACTTCAACAGAGGTTCATTATCTTGTAGGGCTGCCACGATTTGTCGACTAGTCACGATTACGTCGACTATCAAAATCGTCGACGACTGATTTAATAGTCGACCTGGCGTTTGAAGCTTTGTAAGATCGCAAAAGACGCAGAAGTAGCAGGATTTAAGAGTGTAATAACGGACTGAAACAGAAGATGGCAGCACTGCATGTACAAGGATGCCAGCTGCCATTAAACCCCGAAGAAGAAGAAGCAGCTGTGTCCCAGAATTCATAGCGCGGCCCAGCTTAGTTTCCAACAATGGCGGTAGCTAGTTAGTTTTAATATTACTCTTATTATTCTTTCTGGGTCACAAAATAAACGTTTAACATATTTTCAGGCGAGAATGTAGCTGTGTAAACCTCAAATATCGGCTCAGTTTATCAGGACACCACATATTTTCAAAAGCGCTCCGACGTTTTCGGAGACGTCTGTTACCCACTAGCTCGATAGCTAGCCGGGGGCTAGGTCACTAGCGCCGTGAGAACACCGGACTCCCGGCAAATTGTTTTCAAACCCACCGCCGTCTTTCACTACTCAGGTTAAATATATATGAGTCACTTAGATAAATTAAAAATGTTGTTGTTTGGCTTTTTTTTTTTTTTTTTTTTAGTATTTTATTTGTTCCTGAGTAAATCGGTTTGGCTGAGATTAAAGTTATCGTTTTTACACAGCTGAATAAACGTAAAGCAGACAGCTGATTATCAGAAGTGTGAGATGCTGGAGAATATACTCCGGTGTCCTGTTATATTTTAGATAGCAAGGAGTTTATTAAACTTTACCGAAACAATCTGCAAATTTCATTAAAATTGAATAAACTATCATCTTGTCTTTATTTTTAGTTAGCACCTTAAAAGCTTAAAGCTGTAAGCTAATGATAGTTATATAAGAGCAGATGCTGCTGGTGCAATAAGCTGTAGTTTTACGTCCAGTGGATGATGATCTGATTAGTCGACTAATCGCATAAATAATCGGTGACTAGTCGACTATCAAAATAATCGTTTGTGGCAGCCCTACTATCTTGTTAATTTTTTTTTACCTGTTTACTATGTATGACTCTGGATGCTATAGCTCCCGTGAAAAAGAAAAAAAGCCTCAAATATGAAGTACTTGACTCTCTAGTATAACTGTCAAAGGTACACCTTGAAGCATGTCATGGTCTGTGACCCAAAAATGACCCAGAACCATGGCAAGATAATTTGTAAGCTTGAGAGGAATGGCATGCCTTGAACCTGGTAATAGTTAAACTGTTACTTAAAAAAGCCTTCTCTTCACTCAGCTGCCTTAGGTTAAGTACAGGCCAAGCTTCAAACCTTCCTTTTTATCTAAAAACAAAATTCAGATAATCTGCTGAGGAATGGTTTATTGGAACAGTTTCAGTCAGGCTTCCGGACTCATCATAGTACAAAATCAGCTTTAGTGAAGGTTACAATTGATCTTATGGCCTCTGACAGTGGACCATGTCTTGCAATTAATCTGAATCAGTGTTTTTGATATCGCTTCTATTTGTTACAAACTGAAACATGGGTAGATCAGTGTCTAAAAGAAAACAAAACAGGAACTTTAATCATTATTTTTCTGTAGATCGTGAAGACTAAAATATATATTAACTGTTACTTAAAACACAGAGATCCAATGATTACATAAATAAGTTGAATTACTGTCACATAGACTGGATATGTGTCTATGTGCTGTCAAATTATATCTAAGGTACTGTGCAGAATTCTTGTCCCACCTCATATTTCTTGGTATTTTCAGGGGGAAGTGAAAAATAGAATCAGTTTCTCGTGCAAACACTTGGGAAATACAGCATAGAAGGCAGAAACAAAGTTTGTACAATTCTAACAAGCTTTAAAGTCAATATTTATTATGACCACTGTTATTGTTCAGCACAGTCTGAACTCTCTTAGCCAGCTTTCTTTTCATTTCTTCTAGTAGTCTTCAGGAATAGTTTTCAAGGCTTCTTAAAGCTCATCTTTGGATGTTTGCTGCCTTTTATTCTGTTCTCTGCCAAGGTAGTCTTACACTGCTTCACTAATGTTGAGGAATGGGCTCTGGGGAGGCCAATCCATGACTGATAGTGTTTCATATTGTGTTTTTCTAGCAGGTATGCTTTTCCTGCATTAGAAATGTGTTTGCAATCAGTGTCATGGTAAAATGGTACCCTTCCTGGAGAATGGCTTCTGAAAAGCCACTCTTCTACTGAGACAACTATTTTTCTTGTGGAAAAAAGACAATTTTTAGGAGGCAAAAATAATCCCAGCCCACTTTGTTAAATGATCCAGTCTTTGTATGAAAATGACTGTCTTTGGGATTTGGTTAACCCCAGACTGAAATGAGACTCCTCCACTGACTGCATTAATGCACAACAAAGAATGCATGTTTTAAGAAAATGTTGGGATTGTGTTAGGAGCAAAGCAAACACCAAAGTGACTAACAAGAGCCATCCACCTGGCTCCTCTTTTAATCTGTTGCAACGGGCAATATTGTGTCATTTTGTTCCCAGAAAACAGATTTTCATTATTATTCCTCAAATTTTGTAAACACACCCCTGGTCTTACCAGTACATCTCTCAAGTTCAATGAAAGTGTCAGCATCATCAAATTTTGTATCTTTTATGTTGGTGTGCGTTTCGTGTTTGGGTATAGAAATATCATATATTTTCTACTTCATGATTTATGCTGTCTACTGCAATTCATTGTCCCTATGGAGACAAATGAAACTTTTTTTTTTTTTTTTTTTTTTTTGTTCTTTTTTTTGTTCTGGAGCAACTAAATACTCATACAAAAAAGCCTCTACATCTTTATCTGTCTCTTCCTTGCAGGAAAATCTCATCTGGTGTGTCCATCTCAGGTTGTAGCCATGATGGGTGATGATGTTGTTCTTCCATGTCAGCTTAAACTTGCTGTTGATGCAAACTCTGAGACTGTGGAGTGGACAAAACCCAGTGTGAACCCAAATATTGTCCATTTCCATAAAGACGGACGGCTGGTGTATGAAAATCAAAACCCATCTTATCACTTTCGTACGCGAGTCTTTGTGGATGAACTGATCAAAGGAAACGTCTCACTCAAAATATTCAAAGTGAAACTCTCTGATGAAGGAACGTACAGATGCTTCATTCCCTGGATACCTGAAGAAGCTTCCATTGTTCTCACTGTTGGTGAGTCAAAACGTTTAAACAAACCTGATTTAAAGTATAAAGAAGCTTTATAATCAGTGGAAAGATGTTTACAATTCCTTCTTCCCCCTTCATCAGCTTCAGTATCTACACCCGTCATAAAGGTGATGTCAAATGTCAGCAGCAGGGTGGTGTTACAGTGTGAGTCTGCAGGCTGGTATCCAGAGCCTGAGCTGCTGTGGTTGGACGGTGAGGGAAACCTCCTCTCTGCTGGACCTACAGAGACCCTCAGAGGTCCTGATGACCTCTATACTGTCAGCAGCAGAGTGACTGTGGAGAAGAGACACAGCAACAACATCACCTGCAGAGTCCAACAGAGGAACACCAACCAGAGCAGAGAGACACACATACATGTTCCAGGTAATAATGACTCATGTTTAAGAAACAAATTTGCTGTATTATAAAAAAAAATTGCCTTGTGACCAGTTTTATATAATTTTCTTTTTTTTTCTTTTTGTCTTTTCAGACAATTTTACAACTGATACTATAACCGCTGTTCAAGTTATCATTCTCACTGTAGTAGTGGTTGTTTGCTTTCTGATTTTTCTTGTTGTTTCTATTAAATGGAAGTTCAGACCAAAGAAAACTGGTAGGTTGTTAATTAATTTATCTTCATTTATCTTCTCTTTACAAGAAACTCAGAATCTGCAACACACTATTTTGCTTTAGTACTACTATATGTCACTGAATTACATAAAGGCCGGTTGAAATTTGTTCCTCTTTATTCCAGCTTTTTTCTGATTTGTGTTTCCTCTGAAAAATCATAAAATGCATACGTTTCAGTCGATTGCTGTGAAAGGATCTTTTTTTTGTTATTTTTTTTATTTACAGTGCTATTTAAATCAGTGTTTGCAAAAGTTATTTGCCATGGGTGGAATTATGATATTTTACTAGGAAATCTCAGGTGAGGAATTAAAAGCAGAATGAATGAAGAGGAACCCCTTGTGAAACCACGGAAGACTATACTTAAAACTGACTTGAAACTTTGTTCTAATTCTCATCTGTTATTTCAGGAAAAATGAAATAATGCAGTTTAAATTTTCTCCTATTCATGTTTATGACCATTATGAAAAAGCTATTTACACTTAATTCCCAGATTACAGCAAACAATATCCAAGTCTAGCAAATATTTACACAAATAGTAACTCTGCTGTTTATCTGTATTTTTTAGACAACAGGAATGATGGACGTCAACAGAAAAAAGAAGAAAATGACATCCAATCCTTGATGAGTATAAAACTAATCTCAACAAAGGGACTGCTTGAGAAATTTGAGAAAAAAATGCAATGAGTGAGGTAATCAAAGAAAATGACGAAAATGAAAACAGAACAGAACCCATCTTTTCTTTTTTTTAGTGTCATCTAAAAGCTAAATGTTTAAATCCAATCCAATATGGTGTATCAAGTTTAGTTGTTAACAACTGATGTCAGTATGCAGCATTGAGCATGTCACTGTATGGATTACTGTTACCTGGATCAGCTAATTCTGGTGGTTCCAAAGTCTCAACTGAATGACCAGAATGGCTTTTTCACTTATACCCCCTGACCACGTTAATATGCCACTGCCTGTTATATAAAATGCAGGATAAAAATAATTTTCTTCCTTTGCTTTTAACTTCAAATGAGCGATGTCTACTTACCTTGTATTTATTGTTGTTTTTATTGTTTTGCTTTTCAATTTTTTTTAGGTTTTGTATAGCACTTTGTTGATCTTGTTTGTTAAAACGCTCTATAAATCAAACTGAATTTGACTGATTTTCTGTTGGGATGCTTTCTTTCACATTTGACTCAACACACAACTGAGAACACACACAGAGTCTACATATAATAATAGATTGACTGACACATACCACATGGTACACAGAGACCTAACTATAGACCTAACACCTAACTACCGTATATAGGCAGAGTGGCTAAAACATATTCTAATGTAAACGCTGTATTCTGGGAAGACATAGATGATGTGTGACATTTGGGGGGGCTACATATTCATGCTGGATAGAAGTTGTCTATAAAGCCAGATGCTCCAGAGGTGTTTGGGTTAAATGTAAATGTGAGAGAAACTTTGCTTTGTCTGATGTTCAGCATCCAACTCTGCTTACGAGCATGAAACAAGCATTTCAAACTGACTGGTAGGTTATCTCTGTCTTGTTGATTCAATGGATACAATAAACACACATCACTACAATTTTATTTTCTTAGCGTTTATATGGTGCAATTTGCATGAACACAGGAGCTGGAGGAGAGAGGACCAAGCAGCAGCACATAACTCTTAACAAGCATAACTCATGGGAACCTGCAGGGAACAATACAACAATAATACAATGTTACAATTATTTAAACAGCCTGACATTTGTTCCACACATTTTACTGAAATAAGAGAAAATATGACAAACATAACACATCTTGTTCTCTAGGAACCAAGTGAGCCAACAGGCAGAGTGAGAAGACCGCAGGACAAATTAAACTACTCTAGCTAAACACATTACTTTATGTATTTATGTATGTGTTATTAATATTGTTTTATATGATTAATGTATATCCCTTTCATTAATGTAGCATATGTTAAAACAAATATTAGCTGACCCAAAGCACTTTCACGTAAAAGTAGAGGAAACAATCAAAATCCTGAAACATCCATCAGTAGCTATTGGTTCATCTTCAGCTACAGAACATTTTTTTTCTGTACCTAAAACTCATCATGTATTTTAATTTTTGATGAGCTTGTACAGAGAAACAGCAGGAATGAAAATCAGCACTTACAAATCTCAGGCCATGATCCTAAGCCAGAAAAGAGTCAAGGCCTCACTCTGACTCTGGGATGAGTTTCTGCTCCAAGTGGAGGAGTTTAAGTATCTCTGGGCCTTGCGGGGGAGAGGGGCACAGGAGATCAATAGACAGATTGGGACCATGACTGCAGCGATGCGGATGCTACAATGGTCCGTCGTGGTGAAGAGAGCTGTGCATAAAAGCAAAGCTCTCAATTTAGATCCCTACTCTCACCTGTGGTCACAAGCTTTGTTTGCCTGGTTTTTGGTCTGTTTCTGGTGACCATGTTTTTTCTTTTGAGCTGTTTGAGCAGGTCGATCCAGGGTCTCTGTGGTCGTCAATGTCATCGAAGGTTTTGCTGCATATTTCTCTCGCTACATTTTTCAGAAACTAAAATTAAGAAACAAACAAACACAAACGTGATTTAAATTTGTTCATGAATGCCTCGTCAAAGGGGTCAAAGGTCATCAGCCAGGCTGGTCAGACACAGATGGAGACTGTTCGCATTAACACCTGAGAGCATCTTAGAGCAGAGATCCAGGTCACCATCAAACTCCATAACATGTGACTTACGGACAAGAAATCACCATGACGACAAGTCGCTGAGCTTTTCAACATCTGAACATGAAGTAAAAATATTCTGATCATTTCCAGCTCTGAGTTTTTATTCTGTGAGTCTACAAGAGTAACTCTGAATGATTCACAGCACAAAACATTCTTCTTTATATTTATCTGTGTCTTTGTGAGGAAATGAAAAGAAAAACAGCCTGAATGGAGGAAGTGAGCCGAGGAGCAGAGATGTAAAAATGGTTTGAGATCACGTTTGAGGAAGTCATGTGGAAGAAAGTCCTGTGATGTGATGTGTTTGCAAAGTATGAAAAGCATGTGTGTCCTACAGGTCCAGCTGACCCAAACACTACACCACCCTGTGTGGGGGAAAAAATTATCACTATGTGGAAATTATAAAAAGCGATTTAAGAAACTTTTTTATGAACAATTATTACAATAGAAACGTTATTTATAAGATTGAAGATTGTTTCAGCTGCATTAACTTAAATTCAGCACCAGGAAATTTAACATTTTATTCTACAACTTATTTTCCGCCATTAGTCAAAGGAAGAGAGTTGTGTAGTCTTTAGGTTGAGGGTAACTTGTTGTTTTTTGATTTTGCTCTTTTATTTCCTTTCTACAATAAACCAAATGAAAGCAGCCAGCATGGCAGACAGAGGAGCTGTTAGTGCTGTTAGACCCTGTATAGTGCTCAGCATGGTTTTTCCCCAATTCTTTACTTCTCCACTCAAAGTTGATCTCTGAGGTTGGACCTGATCAGCAGCTGTTAAAGACCAGAATGAAAATGTCAGCCATCTGGACTTTCATAATATTAAATATTACAGTTATAAATGAATCATACAGTTAAAGCTTCATAAAATCTGTTGTTCAACAGCTCAGTCACTACAGCAGTGATACAGATGTACAAAAAATTACTATTATTTTTCTACTTAATCATCTCACCAGTGACGTTGAGTCGACATCTTCCAACACTGAAGCCATAATCAGTGTTGACCTCACACAGGTACAGACCCGAGTCATCAGTCCTGAGTCTGCACAGTTGAAGTCTGATTCGTCCTTCTCTGAGGGCGTCTTTGTCACTCTGGACTCGTCCTGAAAACTTTTCATCCTGAGACTCTGACACCTCAACACCTTCATGAACCTGATACAGGACTGAGAGTTCATCACTGATGAAGAGTTCACAGAGGATGTTGAGAGTTTTGGTGGATCTGTCAGGTTTGGTGGTGAACGTCCACTCCAGTGTGATGTTGTGGTTCTCCTCTGCCTGATAGCAGGTCTGTGTCACATTGACTACAAATGATCCTGTTGAGGAGACAGAGAGGGAAAGAGAGGAGCAGACACACTGAGAACTGGAACAAATCTGTTGTTGAGCTTTATTTGGAGTTCATAAAGTGAAGCTGTAAACTAGCCAGAGACACATGAGGTGAGGATGATGAGCAGCAGGATCCTGCAGATCATCTTCTCCCTGTGAGAGGAGACAGAGGTGAAGAGTCATCAACACATGAGGTCAAAGGTCAGTCAGTACAGCTAGAAGAAGGAAAATCTCCACTCACAAGACTTTCTGATCCAATGAGCCTGCAGGCAGCAACAAACCATTCAGAATTTATTTAATGTTTTTGGTTTTCATCAGCTGTGAAAAGCACTGAGTGTGTTTCAGGTAAATATGCACATATTTAATTAAATTCAAAAGTTATTGTCATACATGTATAAAACATGTAAAGTAACACTTTTAATCAGAGTGTAGCATCAAGCCATTAAAATGTCTGAGATGTTGATGTGGTCCCTGAAGTAGCAGAGTGGGTTAATAACGAAATGAGCATCAGGAGCCCAAGAGGGTCAACCAAAAAAAACGTTTAACCCTCTGGGGTCCAGGTTATAATTGGCCATTTTTAACTACTTTTGATTTTCCCTCCACATTTCACCTTTAAAAACTATTTATTTTGCCTTGTTTGGTATCATCCTTTTTAGCACAACCTCACGTGTCTGAATTTACAGTTATGTTTTCATTTTGACATACTGTATTAACACAACTGATCTCAATTCAAACACTAGGTACAAGATACATGAGGACCTATGATACGGTGATACTTTTGGTAAACAACCATTTGACTAACATGTCTGTCTCACCTGCTCTTGTTCCCTCTCTTTCCCTCTTTGTGCTGACAATCAAGCCAAACACCAACATCATCAAATATACAGTTGAAACCAGATATTTATGTACTCTTCAGATAAAAACACTTTTTTAATTGTAACATCAAATCAGACTAAATGTTTATTTTTTTAGATTGATAAATATAAAAAACATATTTGTTAACTTTAAGAGTAAAGAGAGAAACTATCTGTATTTCTTAATTGTAAATGGCACCAAATTGTATTCGAACTTGAGCCACACTTATGGAGCTCCACAGTTCTTTTCCTGGTGTTTTGGTTGACATCTCTTGATTTTCCCATGTCAAAGAAACAGGCTCTGTGTTTTGCCTTACATGCATCCACAGGTGTGCCACCAGTTTACTCACATGGACTCTACTAACCTATCAGAAGCTTCTTCAGCTCAGAATGGAATCGTCTGGAGTTTTCTTATTAATTAACAATAAACTTAGTGTATATGTACTCCTAAATTTGATGAAAGTGATAAAAATAGACAGCTCTGTCTCTCTTTATTCTGACATTTAACTAATTCAAAAGATATTTCAATATTTATCTAAAACAAAAGTTTACTCTAAATTGATGTTGTACAGTAAAAAAATGTTCTTATGTTTTCCATAAAGTGTATGTAAATATCTGGTTTAAACTGTGAATATACTGCTGTGTATTGAAGTTCCTCTTGTTTTGCATAGAAATATACTGAACAACATACAAAGCATAATATATAAAATAACATCCCGTACGTGGGGCTGGACGGCCAACACGTTAACGAGCTAACTGCGCTAACACATTAGTTCCCACCCATGTAATTGAGCATTGTGTGGCACATCCAACATACTGTTTTACTTTAGTCCATGACGCGCTTACCTTCAGGGTCATACGAAAACCAAAATAGTTCCAAACGCCAGATCTGAATGAGAGTGGGGGACGTTCAATTTGCCATGTTGCAAGTGTAACGGGTGTATTAAAAAATAATTTATATTTCACCAAAGATCCATCCTGCAGTGTTATCTTGCTTTGTCAGTATTGGTTATGTATATGTGTTTATTTATATATGTTTATTTTCTGTATTTATATTTTGGGAGCTTTTATTTTGTTTATGTGACCTTTGACTTCCCACGAAGTCACTTCCTGTAGCTGCGCGCTATTTTCCTCAGTCGCCTCGAGGCCCCGCTGAGGAGGAGAAGGGTCTGGCTGCAGGCTGCAGCCACTGTGGAGCTCCACAGTAACCGGATACACGTGACCTCCACACTAACCGGAAACACGTGACCTCCACACTAACCGGAAGCACGTGACCTCCACAGTAGCCGGAAGCACGTGACCTCCACAGTAGCCGTAAACACGCATGGATACCGTGGAAGTCTTGCAGGTTGATCGCAAAGGTTGGTTAAGTCTTTCTTAAATAAATTTGCCGTTAGTGATTTCATAATTCTAGGAATCGTCTAGTTTTCTTACAATGATCATGTTGCCACTTTTTTGCGTTACAACAACATTCCTCCTTATTTTAATGTTTTTTCATCGTGCTCCATGCCAGAGAAACACACAGATATGTTTTTTCCTGGGCCTGGTTTAAGTAAGAGAGCTGGATTAACGGCTTCTGTGGGCGAGAAGAAGCAAAAACCACATTTTGCATTAGAGTATGATTTATTGTTGGCGTCAGAGATGCAAAATAACGAATACTTCAATACTGTACTTAAGTAGAATTTTCTGGTATCTTTACTTTACTGCTGTACTTTTTTGTGCCTACTGTATACTTCTTTATACTTCTCACATTTTAGCACGCGTATCTGTACTTTGTAATCCGTACATTTGTAAATCAGCACGCGTGCTTTGGATGCAAGATTACTTCAAAATTTTGTACATAAATTATATTTTAGACCCTGTACTTCTTACTTCCACTTGACTAAAAAGTCGAGTCGGTGCTTTTTAAACAGAGGTATCTAAACTGTAGTAAGGAACGTGTGCCGCATTCCTCCGGCAGTACTCTTCGAGGAGCCCCGTCTCCTCCCCAAGGTTTTGTCTTCGGTTTCTGAGTCTTTGTTAGAACATTCATTGGCTCTACCCTCTGTGTTCAATAAAACTGCAGCTGACGGAAAGTCCATGAAAATGACATGCCCTCACTGTGGCCTTACTCTTCGTAGCTCTGGCAAGCTATTTGCACACTGGAGAGAGGAAGCCAAAGCTGTGCTTGAAGGACAACACGTGCCCACTTTCAGACTGAAAAAGCGCAAGTTCCAGGAAGTCAGTCAGGTCAGTATTCACTTTAAACAGTAGTGTAATTACATGGTTATTGACATTTGAATAAGTGTTAAAAAACTGTTCTGCAACAGAGAAATAACTATGTTTTCATCCCCATTTGCCTGACACAGGAGCCAGCAGTTGTTGAAGATCTGCGTCCTGCTGTGCAGTGGGTTGTCCAAAATAAGGCACTTTTCCGTGGACACGTAACAATGCCAAAATATCTGTCCTTAAATCAAGGGGACCAGCAGAGGGTCTTAAGAGACATGTCAGAGGAAGAAGACACTGGAGCAAGGGACTTGTTCCTCTTTGTTTTTCAGTTTGCAGAGGACATGGAGCTCTTTTTGAAAGCATGTGCGTATGAGCAGGGACTAAGGGTCAGTGCTATGACATGTAATGGACAAATGAAGGCACTGGCTGTGTTTGTTTGTTTGTTTGTTTAATATGTTGTTGTTTTTTTGTTTTGCTTTTTGCGTAGTACAAAATTCCAATTAAACTTATTTCAAAATGTTGTTCACTTTATTCTGTGTCCATACTTATAATAAAGGATTACAGTGTAACAGCATTAAATGTAAATGTAACAGCATTTTTTTAAACTTGTATTTTCAAAATAAAAAGCTTATTGTTGATATTAACAGTAAAGAATTGTAATCAATAATATTTTTATACATTTTAAACATTAACACTCTGGGCTCTATCCTGGCCATTTGTGGACACTTCACTTATTCTTTTTTTTGACTACTGCACTGCAGTGGACCAAAACAATGACACGGGGTTGATCTTAAGGATCTAATAGTTGTGTGTGTTGTGCATGACATTGCCACACAAATATGTATTTGCAAGATAGAGTAGAATAAATTATGACGCATGAAATATTACATAGGCTGCAGTGAATTTCTGTTGATGCAGCCTATTGAGCTTTGAGTTTCCCAGTAAAACTTAGCTTTGAAGCACCTGCTAAAAACACTTTTACTCTTGTACATTTCATAACAAGACACCATAGCCAAAATATTAACAAAATATATATTATTAAAAAATTCAAAGCTGCAGCACATACAGCAACAAACACCGTTAGTAAATGTGTCCTGGAGTTTATGCAGGTGCAGAAAGTGCTGCTGCTGTAAGTAAGCCTAACAGCTTCCAGATCAATTATTTTTCTGGAAAGATGGTAGGAAGGGCATCACTGCTCATTTCTACAGTCTCCCAGATCTTGGAATACAATCCCTTTGTACCATGAAACCACTTCGCAGTACTAGGATTCCACTAAAACCTATAAAGAGAGTGATCCTGGAAGAAATGGGGCACACACTAGTGACCTCAACAATTGCAAGACAGCCTTTTCCCCGATGCTCAGATGGGGAAAAAAGTAAGTTTCATGAAAACATTAGGACTTTATCACTGTTTTATCTGAAAAGTTAATGGTAATATATAACCTAACTGGCTATAAAGAGTAAAAAATTTAGATACAATTTTGATTTTGGTGGTGCTATTTTAAAGAGTCACGTCGGTAAAAGTAGAAAAATGTTTTAAGAAATCTACATTTTATAGCATTTTGTGAACATACACAAAAAGTGGCCATTTTTGGCAACAAACAAGCTGAGAGAGTTTTATATTTTTGGCTCTCCTTGAACAAAAATATTAGTGCATAATAATCAATGTTGATGTTAATCAATTAGATGTCCCAGACTCTACTATTATTAATACAGCAGCCCCTCGTTTATCGCTGGTGTTACGTTCTAAAAATAACCCACGGTAGGTGAAATCCATGAAGTAGCCAACTTTATTTTTTACAATTATTATAGATGTTAAGACTGTAAAACCCCTCACTACATGCTTTATACACTTTTCTCAGACAGGCATGAACATTTTCACACTTTTCTCTTTTGTTTAAACACTCTTAGAGTTCAAACCTTCGTAGAAACATAAGTCCAGTATTATGGAATGAAACCTAAAGGTGCATTTGAGGGTGCAAAACGTTTCGTCGGCATTGTTGTGTTTGTTTGGGAGAAAACTTACAAACATACAGTACAGCACTTCAGAGTTACACTGCTAGCGATCGAAGATTTATGTAAATTCGACAAGCTAAACGCATTCTGTACAGTAGGAGTCCCCAACCTTTTTGCACCACAGACCACTTTAATGTCAGACAATATTTTCAGGGAACGAGCTTTAAGGTGTCGCGGATAAATACAACAAAAGAATAAAAAAAAGAAACTGTGGTATTTTGTAAATATAATAATAAACGTGACTTGAGCTGTGCGCCAACAACAACGACAGTGACATCCTCCTCTCTGCTTTTTAATGCTCTCTGGTCGCTATGGTAACGCGTAAATAGTTCTTTCAAAATAAGACACACAACTACAACCATACATTTCACACCGGAGGATCAACTCTCGCGGAACGGTACCAAAAGACTCACGGACCGGGACCGGTCCGTGGGCCTATTAGGAACCGATCCTGTACAGGAGACACTGGACTAGATTGATTGACAATGGTCTACAGCAATCAGAACGCACAACGCGATGTACTGTAAAAAAAAACTAAATCAGCGAAACAGCAAGTGTCACTTTTGGCCACGAACAATTTAGGGGATGGTGAATTTTTTTTAACAAACCCAGGGTGTTAAAAACCCCACTTAAAACCATTTTTTTCTCAGCAGCATCAATAGTAACAAAAACGCAATTTAGTTTCCGCTGTCAAAGTCGATTTAACCAAAGTTACGTGTTTACGGAAAGTATGGAGGTCACGTGTTTCCGGTTACTGTGGAGGTCACGTGTTTCCGGTTACTGTGGAGCTCCACAGTGGCTGCAGCCAGATGCTCTTGCTGAGGAGAGGTGAGCGTATGCTAGTGTTCTCAGTTACAGAGTGAATAAACACAGTTAAAGTAACTAAAAGTAATTCAAACACTGCTCGTTCCCTTTGTGCATATTGTCTCATAGTTCTGTTTGATGTTTTAGTGTGAATTATTGTTTCTCTGTCGAGTACAGCACTTTATTGTAACATGCTAGTTAGCATATCTCAGATGAGAGCATAGGAGCGTGGTCCGCTATCCTTCTCTCTCCCTTGAAGGTGTTCATGCAGAAGTCCAGTAAAGTGAAGTTGCTGTACTTTTTTGTTTTTATTTTAAACAGGTATGTGAGCTCCCTCTTTTATTTTTGTGTTATGTGAACTGGTTATATCTTCTGTTTGTTTGTGATTCATGTTCACTGTTTCAGCTTACTGTAAATATGTAAAATTATCACTGGTAAATGAAGTCTCCCTAAAGTATAATTTTGTTGATGAGGTAATTGTCACTATATGTTCACGATGCAGCGCATTTTTGTTTGTTATATATGAATATAAATACATTTTAGCAGTATTATTTGGTAATTGGATTTTTTGTGATGTTGCATCTCAGTCGCCTAGAGGCCCCGCTGAGGAGAGGTGTTCATGCAGAAGTCCAGTAAAGTGAAGTTGCTGTACTGTTTTGTTTTTATTTTAAACAGTTCTGGGAGAATAAATCCACCCAGCTGGCAAAGTGAGAGCTGACTCCTCTGGTCATTCGCATAACACAACGCAGAGAACTAACGGCAATAAGAGTTTAAGGCCAGTCCGGCTACACAAGGAGAGTTTAACTTCTGTCTCGCTAGCTTGCCCTGCGCTCAGTGAATCTGCATTCGACTACTCCACCTAGGCTGCACTGTCGAGCGCAGATCCACTGAGCGCTCAACACAGACAGCATCATCAGAAGGAAAGTTGATAAAATAAATTAAAATTTTTGTATTGTTCGATACATATGCGTACCGAACCGAAAGCACTGTATCGAACGGTTCAATATCGATACGAGTATCGTTGCACCCCTATCATTTAGGTGTACTTTCTATTGTATTGAACTGCAGTTTGTACAGGATAAACAGTGTAAGTGTGGTCATTTTCTTTACTGTTTGGCTCATGAAGAAGTAAAGGTGCTCTATGACATTTAAATTACAGCAGATTAAATGATGGAAAAACAGACAGTCTTCAGATAGCACTTTCATTTCATAGCGAGCTGTTTGTGCATGTCCAGTAAATATGCATGAACCCTGAACTAGTTTAGTTCTGTAGGACTACAATTTCCTTCACTATCATTCTTCAATTTTGTTTTTGGGGGGCTTGTCATGATAAAACACAAGGCAGCTGCACTTTAACTTTATTTGCACGTCTTCCAATGAAATTCCATTAAATGAACAGTAGATGTCAGTAAACACTGACTGTTCACATCATTCAAAGTTTGTGTCTAAGAGCACATCCGGTGATTTTACCTCGTGTGATATTTCAGACTGGATTTCGCTGCAAATTTCTTGCAAATCATTAACATTTTTTTTACTAACTAATCTTTAAATTATGAGGGTAACTATAGCAACATTCAGCAGTTATTCAATGTGAGTAATCCTTCTTCCCAGCAGCTCCTTAAAACTCCACCCTCACTGCATAGCTGGACTGGCCATCGGGCATACCGGGCATTTGCCCGGTGGGCCGCTGGCGATTTTTTGTTTTTATGGGCCGAGTAGAACCGTGTAGAACGAAAGACCATCATACAAACAAACGTAAGTTTACCAGTCTCGCAAATCGTCGTCATAAATACACATTCGTTAACCGTTTATTAATATAACCTTTGAGCTCAGCGGTAATTAATTAGTAGTGGAAATAATTTCTGGTTCATTACAGAAATGTAGCAGTGACAATAATATTGTATGTTGTAATCGCAATGGACAATTAGTGATACAAAACAACTGTTTTATCCTGTGAATAAAAGTATATGTTTTTGTCAATGTACCATGGTAATAACAGAAGCGAAACGCAATATTGTGTCAGGACAATTCACTATTTATGCACAATAAACAAAGGAGCATAGCGCGACAATTTCTGTTCAGCGCCAGACTTGCTTGTAACCTATATCACCAATTATGTTACGAAAAATGACGCATTAACTACAACAAAACACTGACCTTTGTGGGAATGCTTGGAGCAGACTAACCTGTGAGCTGGAGTGTTCTGGGACGTTATATTTGGTATATCCAGACCATCCGTCGGCTCTTACTTCGGAAACATGGCTTAAAAATTTTTCTCTTCAACGACGTAATCCGATAAAAAAAAAAAACGATCTCTTTACCCGTCGGCTTCCCGTGGCTGTCATGCGACCGGCTATTGCAGTTAATAATACAACAGCTTCTTGCCATTTTTTGGGTTTCTTTTTATCGCTGTGTAACTGAGTTCAATTGAAAGCCTGCGTGCGCTAGTACCTCTTGCCACAAGTTCCCAGAATTCTTTGCTGTTTTACCCCGAATGACATCACATTTTCAATCTTTATCCTGGTGGGCCGGTGTCTAGTCAAAATGCCCTGGCCGATTTTTTGTCCCAGTCCAGCCCTGCCTCATTGTCAGCATATTTGGTGCATTCATTGCGATGTCATGTCATAAAAACACCAAAATACATTATCTTAGTGTCTCTAGTAACAAACAACTAATTAATGCATAAGCACATTTTATGCAAAACTTGTATTTTAATCTTTCCACATATAAAATCATTTGTTCTTTTATCCTTTAATTTTCTTGATATTTTTGACCCTTTAAAGGACTAAATGTGAGCGGTGAAACTGACTGCTTGAGAAAAGCAGTACCAGAATCTGGACACTAGATGTCACAGCTATTTACACCACTGGTTACATACTGGTCTGAGCATGCCCACGTTCTTTTCAGCATCTCTTCTAAACATTTGTAAGGTTATATATATTTTAAGCAATGTTAAGAACTGTGTGGAACCATATATTATATTATATTATATTATATTATATTATATTATATGGCATGGTGGTTAGCACTGTTGCCGCACAGCAAGAAGGTCCTGAGTTCAATTCCACCATCAGGCCGGGGTCTTTCTGTGTGGAGTTTGCATGTTCTCCCCGTGTTTGTGTGGGTTCCCTCCGGGCACTCCGGCTTCCTCCCACTGTCCAAAGACATGCATCTTGTGGGGATAGGTTAATTGGATAATCCAAATTGCCACTAGGTGTGAATGTGAGTGCGAATGGTTGTCTGTCTGTGTGTTGGCCCTGCAACAGACTGGTGACCAGTCCAGGGTGTACCCCGCCTCTCGCCCTATGACAGCTGGGATAGGCTCCAGCGCCCCCCGCGACCCTGAAAAGGATAAGCGGAAGCGGATGGATGGATGGATATATCATCTGGAACAACCACATGAATATATGGTCCACCAACAGGATACTGGTGACACACAGAGAGTCCAGAAGTAACCATAAGTTAACAGAATAGACACAACAACAATAACTGAGCTGAACCTGACTGTGTTAAGGCTGCTGAAGCTGTGAACCAGGATCTGGTCCAGCCAGCAGGACATGACTCACAGGAAGCTCACAAACTGCCCACACAGAGTAAAAAACACACTGGGGATCATATTCACTGTGACCCTCCATGTTCAGGCTCCACTTTCCTCTAAATCCTCATTTAACACCACATTGACCACACCATCTCAGGCACCGCAGCTGATAGGTTACTAGCATAAACCTATTCGCTGGAACGTTGAAGGCAATATGATTACACCGCAAAGCAAGACACAAATAGGCAAGCTTCTTCATGTTACTCGTGCATGGGAGAGAACCGGACAAACGCCGTTCCTTCGCTTGGCCCCAGTTGCTCTCGTCCGTCCTCCTGTACCACTGTCCTTTTATTGAGGTTACATGAATATGCATAGGTTCATTAACATATGACGTCTACATACACACAAAGAGTACCTTGCCTGTGTGTGTGTGTGTGTGTGTGTGTGTGTGTGTGTGTGTGTGTGTGTGTGTGTGTGTGTGGTCGGTCAAGATGTGACCTTGTGAAAACTCCCCAAAGCTGGTGCCAGGAAGTCTAGCAGATTTACAGTGGGGCAAAAAAGTATTTAGTCAGCCACCGATTGTGCAAGTTCCCCCACCTAAAATGATGACAGAGGTCAGTAATTTGCACCAGAGGTACACTTCAACTGTGAGAGACAGAATGTGGAGAAAAAAAATAAATAAATAAAAATCCATGAATCCACATGGTAGGATTTGTAAAGAATTTATTCGTAAATCAGGGTGGAAAATAAGTATTTGGTCAATAACAAAAATACAACTCAATACTTTGTAACATAACCTTTGTTGGCAATAACAGAGGTCAAACGTTTACTATAGGTCTTTACCAGGTTTGCACACACAGGAGCTGGTATTTTGGCCCATTCCTCCATGCAGATCTTTTCAAGAGCAGTGATGTTTTGGGGCTGTCGCCGAGCAACACGGACTTTCAACTCCCGCCACAGATTTTCTATGGGGTTGAGGTCTGGAGACTGGCTAGGCCACTCCAGGACTTTCAAATGCTTCTTACGGAGCCACTCCTTTGTTGCCCGGGCGGTGTGTTTTGGATCATTGTCATGTTGGAAGACCCAGCCTCGTTTCATCTTCAAAGTTCTCACTGATGGAAGGAGGTTTTGGCTCGAAATCTCACGATACATGGCCCCATTCATTCTGTCCTTAACACGGATCAGTCGTCCTGTCCCCTTGGCAGAAAAACAGCCCCATAGCATGATGTTTCCACCCCCATGCTTCACAGTAGGTATGGTGTTCTTGGGATGCAACTCAGTATTCTTCTTCCTCCAAACATGACGAGTTGAGTTTATACCAAAAAGTTCTACTTTGGTTTCATCTGACCACATGACATTCTCCCAATCCTCTGCTGTATCATCCATGTGCTCTCTGGCAAACTTCAGACGGGCCTGGACATGCACTGGCTTCAGCAGCGGTACACGTCTGGCACTGCGGGATTTGATTCCCTGCCGTTGTAGTGTGTTACTGATGGTGACCTTTGTTACTTTGGTCCCAGCTCTCTGCAGGTCATTCACCAGGTCCCCCCGTGTGGTTCTGGGATCTTTGCTCACCGTTCTCATGATCATTTTGACCCCACGGGATGAGATCTTGCGTGGAGCCCCAGATTGAGGGAGATTATCAGTGGCCTTGTATGTCTTCCATTTTCTGATGATTGCTCCCACAGTTGATTTATTCACACCAAGCTGCTTGCCTATTGTAGATTCACTCTTCCCAGTCTGGTGCAGGTCTACAATACTTTTCCTGGTGTCCTTCGAAAGCTCTTTGGTCTTGGCCATGGCGGAGTTTGGAGTCTGACTGTTTGAGGCTGTGGACAGGTGTCTCTTATACAGATGATGAGTTCAAACAGGTGCCATTCATACAGGTAACGAGTGGGGGACAGAAAAGCTTCTTACAGAAGACGTTACAGGTCTGTGAGAGCCAGAGATTTTCCTTGTTTGAGGTGAACAAATACTTATTTTCCACCCTAATTTACGAATAAATTCCTTACAAATCCTACCATGTGAATTCATGGATTTTTTTTTCACATTCTGTCTCTCACAGTTGAAGTGTACCTCTGGTGCAAATTACTGACCTCTGTCATCATTTTAAGTGGGGGAACTTGCACAATCGGTGGCTGACTAAATACTTTTTTGCCCCACTGTAGATCCAAACGGGACACACAGAAAAAAAAGAAAAAAAAGAAAAGAAAACAGTATGTAAGCACATGCAAAATGTCCTGTACGTACAAAGATTTTTGGCAGTTGTTGTGTCTGAGTGAGAAAATAATTCATGAAATTTGAGAGATGTAGTCATTGAATGCATTTTGTGCCAAAACAATGATAACTGATCCTCAGTTTAGCCCACATAGACTTCTGTTGTGCTCACTGTGTGAGGAGTTTTGCAAAAGTGACCTAAGTATTGAGAAATGTGTCCTAGCGTCTGTAAAAAACTGTAAAACCGGCCTCATCTACAAAAAGTAACTCATGTCCCATTGCATCTGCTTCTAGTTCCATCACTCTCTGGACAAGACAAAACAAATACAACACATCAGGCCCATGCACAGCACTACAGTATGCACTTCCAAATTCAGAACCAATGACACTAGATTACCTGCACATAGTCATATCGCAGTTGCTTTACACGTTCTGTGTTTCTGTCGAAAGGAACTCTGTAAATTTGCTTTATTCTTATTCTGTGGCGCGCAAGTACACGACTTAGTGCAGAAATGCTTGCACTGTGTATATTTTGAAAGATGGTGTCATTATCAATTATGCGCTGCTGTATTTCGCGCAGTCTTATTACATTATTGGCAATCACCATGTTCACTATATGGGTCTCTTGCTCTTGAGTGAACATTCTGCCTCTGCCCCCAACATCTGGACGTCTAGCAATTCTGTAAAGTAACAATTTCAGTATTTTTGCATGTATGGTACTGTTGTGTTTCTCATTAGAGTATGGCAGTGCTACAAAGTACTTACCGATTCTCATTTCGAAATGTCCTAATGATGCTTGCCACAGTGTAGCGGCTCAGTTTAGGCTGAACCCGTTGGCCAGCTTCCCTCAGGGTCATCCCATGGTTGATGACATGGTCCACTATTGTAGCTCTGATGTCATCAGTTATTCTGTTTCTTACTCTTCTTACCCTTCCTCTTTCCCCTCCTCGTCCTCTTCTTGCTCCTCCTTGTCCTCTTCCTCTAACTTCCTCTAACCCTCTTGCTTTTTCACCTCCACGTCCTCTTCCTCCAACTTCTTCACCTCCACGTCCTCTTCCTCCAACTTCTTCACCTCCACATCCTCTCCCTCAGCCTCCTCTGATTCTCACTCTTCTCACTCTTACTGCTCCTTCCATTGTACTCCGCACACACAGCTTACCTGTATTATAGTGCTTAGGCTGATTGCAAAGTGGACTAATTATCTAAAACAGTTTTCACATGTGAAAGTGTGCCAGACAGTTGGCAAAATAGTGTTAATGATAGCCATACATGTGTATAATTTTGCTAGGAGTGTGTTGGAAATTTGGTAATTGAGTGTTGTGCAGTGAGTTGTGTTTAAAGTTCTGCAAAAAGAGTGTTGTGCAGTGAATTGTGCCTACAGTTTTGCAAAGTGTGTGTTACAAAATTGCAAACTGAGTGCAAAGCAGTGTTTGTGCTTTTAGTTTTGCAAACTCAGTGAGTGGTTTTGCTATAAGTATTAACAGTTTTAGGAATTGTGCTATAAGAATCACAGTTAGGGTTAAAGCCATCAGAAAAAACTGTAAGGGCCAAGACAGAATGACCCTCATTCTCACTATGACCTCAGTATAAACTTTCCAGTTGGCTTCATGATCTCCAGGTGCAGCTATCTAAAATTTTTGATATTTATAATTGTTTATTTTGCAAATTATGGGTTCTAGAATCAAAATAAGGCAATAAAGTCAGGATGCTTGGGTCTGCTTCGAATTCCTGATGAAAACATCCATCCAACCTCTTTAAATCCAAGTCAGCTTCAAACTCCATTACTTAGACTTAGACTTAGTTCCTCCTACGCCGAGCGGCGCATCGGGCAGCTAGTGATCTCCATCGATGTCGGTCAGCAGCGACTGCTTCAGCTTCGTCCCAGGCAATGTCGACAGTTCTCAGATCGTCCATAAATGTTCGACGCCATGTGGTCTTTGGTCGGCCTTGCTTTCGCTTGCCAGTGCATGGACGCCATGTCATGGCAATCTTAGCTGGGCGATGAGGGGGTAGGCGTAAAATATGTCCCGCAAAGCGAAAGCGCCTTTCTGCAACAACATCGGCTAATGGGCGGGTGCCTGCTCTTCGTAGGACCTCCTCAAACTCCATTACACTCATATAAACCTAAAAATCATCCCACATCCGTCTCATGTGCTGCTCCCATGTAGGAGGACAGCGGTGTTTTACAAACATTACTGACAGCATTACATCAGTGCTACACAAGAGCCTCACAGATACACCTGTTGTCACGGACCCGGCTGTGGGGACCCAGGGTCCATGAGCAGTGAGGACTGTTATTGTTATTATTTGGTGCCTGTGTCGTCCGCACTGCTACTGTTCTCTGTTCACACTTGTATGTAGGCAGATGTGTCTGTGTGTGTGTGTGTTTGTGCGCGCGCGTGTGTGCGCGCGCGTGTGTATGTGTTTGCTTCTCCCACTCTCTCCCCGGTCCCGGTACGGAAGTGCGCGCCGTGGGAAGGGCGTGACTAGGCGACTGTCGTCATTGGGAGTCCCTCCTCGCTGTTACCGGCCCACCAGCAGCTGATTACCTACCAGCTGTTGGTAATCCTCCTCCTGGCCAGACAGAGGTATTTAACCTGGACTCGCGGCGACAGTCGACGTGGGATTATTGAGATCGATATATGAGATATATGAGATTTGTAGCTGCCGTCATAGGCAATCGCATTTAAGTTCATTTTATTAGATATGTAAGGTTGAAACAATTAGTAGTTGAAATATTCAGAAATAAGAAATAAATAAATAGTAATTCATATTTTGTTCATTAGATTTATATGTTTAAATGTGTTATTTGTGCTAATTGTGCAATTAGATAGGAACCTTTTCTATAGTTCTGTCTGTTGTTGCTAAGAGGGTATTTTTTGGCTGTCACACTCAGCAAGCTAATTGAGAGACGAGCCACGAGGTTTGCATATCTACAGTGCACTCCTTTTTTGGACCTCCCCACGACATAAGGATTAAAGTTTTATTCCCTTTGAGTGAGGCCAATGAGGTAAATGTTTTCTTTTGTTTATTATCGTTGTATGTAAATACGCTAGTGTTTTTTTTTTTGTTTTTTTTTTTAACTGCATGAAAGTTTAATTGAAGTGGATGAACATTAAGGTTACATGCGTGGTCATTTTGCAGTCTTGTTCCAAGCAAATAAACAATTTACTGGTGTCCTACCTGAATGTTACAAACAAGCTGAACAGTGCTGACTGCTATATTGTGCATGTCCGAATTTACAACATTATCATTTAGTTCCCTCAGTAAGTTTATACAGGTACACATGTACAACATGTTTTTAATCAGTTATTTATTCAATGATTCAATTGTTTAAATAAATTAAACATTTGACTCATACTCATACTGAAACTGAAACATCTACAGGGAGTGCAGAATTATTAGGCAAATGAGTATTTTGTCCACATCATCCTCTTCATGCATGCTGTCTTACTCCAAGCTGTATAGGCTCGAAAGCCTACTACCAATTAAGCATATTAGGTGATGTGCAACTCTGTTTTTTTGTTTTGTTTTGTTTTTTTGCCTGTCCCGTTTGGCTCTTTTGCCATCAGAATTGTTGTCTAAAGGCAAAGAAAGATGCCCAACGGATTTACTTTACCAAATTGACCATCCCAGCCTTGCCGTAATGGTCCATTTGATTCACCCTTTATTGTTTATTTTATTTTCACTTACTGAATACGGGACAGACTTGACTGGGGGAAAGAAGGGGAGAAAGAAAGAGGGAAAGAGAAACAGCTGAGAAGAGGGACGGGGGAGAAGGGCAAAAGACAAAAACCAACAGAATGAGCGGAGAAAAAAAAGAAAAAAAATGCATATATCAATCACCTGGATTACCTGCTGAGAAAGAAAAAAGAAAACAAGCAGAAGAGAACAAGAGTAATAGAATAAACAACATCACAATGATATATGGGAATATGACAGTAAATACTAAATATTAAACATTATTGTGCATACGCTAGTGTTGCGTGATATTCTAGTGCAATTGCCGCAGTGTGAGGTGTAATGTGTATTTTATTGATCGTTTTGTTGGAATGTTTCATCATATATAATGCTTAAGGGCTTTATTAAGAATATTCATTTAAGTTTGTATTTCTTTTTAGTTCTGACGGCATTGTATCGGCTGTGGTTGGACATCATTACATGTTAAGGCATGTCGAAGAATCCTCCTGTCCGAAATAAATGTCAGTTAAAACGCAAAGAACAAGTTGAGCTTTATTACGACTTGAGGGGAGTAACAGTCAGAACTCAGCCTGCTTTGTGCTGGAGGAGAGAGAAGGAGAAAGAGGAGCCGAGTGCAGTGGAGCTGAGCTGAGGGTCACGTAGTTAAGCTCGCGTCTCTCTCAAGCATCAAAGACACTCAAACACACACAGACATCTCATAAGGTAACCAGAGTCCAGTGGTGCAGCTTGGTTAAGCTACAAAGAAGTAACACGTTTATACAAGTTAAATGTGGAGAGTAGATTTCTTTAGCTCATCTTAAAGGGACTCTGTCAAGCAATGAAAGGGGAAGTGTGGTGGTTTGGAGTAAAAGTTTAAGTTCATGTTATTAGTTGTTTATGCTAAGTAACTGTAATTAAGGTGTGTTTAAGTTGATTATAAGGGTTTTGCTTATTTTTAAGACTGCATTAGATATTTAAAGGTCACATTATAGTATTTTGTTTGACATTAAAGTTATTTTCTGTTTTACTACAAGTGAAGGGCAATTTACTATTTTGGTTTAAGAATTGGTGACATATATTTAAGTTGACTCTTTAAAGTAAAGCAATTTAAGTTCCTAGGTGCTTCATAAGGTGACTGTTCACGTATTTAAGTTAACCTAGGTGACTTGAGTGTAGTATAATACCTTTGACTGTCTGTGACATGGAGCAAGAAGGCTGTGACACTAAAGCTGTGGAGCAGCAAGAAGCTTTTGAAGAGCAAGAAAGTTTGCACGAGCCATGCACTAGTAAAGCTGCTGAAGAAGGAAGTTTGGGGTCAAAGAGTTAAGAAGTTCACTGAAAGGGGCCAAGCACTACATGATGAAAAGGTGAACAAGCTTCAAGCTCGCTTTAAAGTCAGTTATGAAAGGTGAAAAGTTGTTGCAAAACAAGGCAAAAAGGAACTTGAAAAACCTGTAAGTGCAAAACTTAAAGAGCTTATTGACCGAGTTGAACATACCTCGGCAGAAGTGAAACAAGTTTATGATGAACTGCGCAATCATGAAACTCCTGATGCAGACACTCGCTGCAGAGTGGACACCTGTGATGCGGTTTCTCAAACGATGATAAAGCTAGCTCAAGAAAAATTAGCAGCAGAAGAAGACGAAGAACTTTCTGAGAGATTGGTTCACTGGAGTGATATAGGATCAGCATTCGATTCTGCAGCCTCTCAAAGATCCAAGGGTTCAAATAGCAGGCAATCAAGATGCTCAAGTAAGTTGTCTGTAAAAAGGCAAGAAGCAGCTGCAGAGCTTGCGGCTACTGAAGCATCTCTGAAGATTATGGAGGAAATGGAAAGTGAAAGCAAGGCACTTGAAATCCTTGAAGCAGAGGATGCTGAGAAACAGAAGGCCTTAGAGCAAAAGCGAAGAGAGCTTGAAAGGCTAGAAACAGTAAAGAGACTGAATGCTGCTAAAGCACGTCTGAAAGTGTACAATGAAGAAGGAAACTCAGATGAAGAAATATCAGACCTTCTGCATGAAAGGAGCAAACGGAGAAATGTCACATCTAAACCGATGAATCAGTTTGCACATTCGCAACTTAATGCAAATGCAGAGCCGTTTGATATGCCACAAGCCAACTCAAGGTCACAACCAAGAGAAAGCAAACAGGAAGATAGTACCACAACATTGGCCCAAGCTCTAGCTGAGTCCATTCACATAAGTCACCTACCAGTACCAGAACCTACAGTCTTCAATGGAGAGCCTCTCAAGTACAAGGATTGGAAAATGTCGTTTTAAATGCTGATAGACAGAAAGAACATCCCAATGAATGAAAAGATTTACTATCTTCACAAGTATGTTGGAGGACTGTCGAGAAAGGCTGTTGAGAGTTATTTTCTGCTGGGAACAGAACGTGCTTATTACTCAGCATGGAACATTTTGGAGGAAAGATATGGAAGTTCATTTGTAATCACCAAAGCTTTCAGAGATAAGTTGACATCATGGCCAAGGATTGGTAACAAGGATAGCGTTGAACTTCGAGAATTTTCAGATTTTCTCAGAGGATGTGAAGCGGCCATGCTTCAGGTTAAAGGTCTTGAAGTCTTAAATGACTGCAATGAGAATCAGAGAATGCTAAGCAAGCTACCTGATTGGTTGACAGCAGGGTGGAATTGGAAGGTCATTGAAATTGAAGAGCAAGATGGTTCTTTTCCAACATTTAGCCACTTTGTTGACTTCATTGCGAGAGAAGCCAAGATTGCGTGCAATCCAGTAACATCGCTTCATGCACTCAAAGCAGGTGACTCAGAGAAAATGAAATCTTCCAAGACAAGAAGTGTTGGAGCAAAGGTGCTAGTGAGTGCTGCAGAATTCAAGGAGAATTCCTCTTCCCATGACATACACAAGAGAGTTTATTCCTGCGAATTTGAGTCATATTCCCACACAAAGGACAGCAAGAGCGTGGCCACACTTAGAGCACCTGGCTGAAGAAATTGCTCCACTGATTGAATGTGAAGTAGGCTTGCTCATTGGTTACAAATGTTCACAAGTGTTGGTACCCAGAGAAGTAGTGGCGGGAAAAGATAATGAACCTTTTGCCCAAAAAACAGACCTTGGCTGGACAATAGTTGGAGGAACTAATCCATGTGTCGACTATGGGGACGTCATAGGATGAAGCCACAAGATCATTGTCAAGGAAGTGACACCCAATCAGTCAGCTGAGCAGTTGGTCAAAGAAGTGCAATACATCTGTCGTACACAAGTCAAAGAGGTGGTCACATCCGCAGATGTAATTAAAGTGCTCGAGTCCGACTTCAATGAAAGAAAGGTGGAAGATTCCTGTAGGGTAATTTCCAATAAACCAAGTTCAAAAAAGAAGAGTCTATGGCTGACGCGTGTTCCTGGTTTCCAAAAGAAATGCTTCCAGTTGCATTATGATTTGAAGACTGTTTATTTATTACAAACTGAAGATGTAACAATGAACTCCTTCCTAAATAAGCATGAAAGTTCCAAAAAATAGCAGTTATCCAGAACTAGCTGTGCACACGGTCAGAAAACCATGAGACTCCTAACCTCTCTGTCCATGCTCCTCCCCTTCCCTCTCACACACGATTTCATGCTACTATTACACTTACATACTTAAAGTGAGAGGTACCCCCTTTTAGGTTCCAATCCCAAAACAGTGACTTAAAATTACTTTATGTAAACACATATATTTTCACATTTATTAATCCTGAAAAGATGACTTATGTAATGATTCTATGAATTATAAAACAAACATGAACTCAATCGTAAATAAAAATATAAAGCAGACGTCTGGCGCTTACATTACCGGCCCCTAATTGTTCTAATAATGTATTGCCTTAGAACAATTACCACATTTTTTAACTTTACAAACTTAATATGAACCATGTTAGACATATCCAATGTTTAAACACATGACAAAATATTATTTATAGACAAATGAATTGCCCAATACTTTGCCAATCAGCTTTGCAAAGTATATTAGGGCTGGATTCTGTCCATTTCCAAAAGAACAGATGAAAAAGAATAAGAAAGAAAAGAAGGAAAGAGAGAAAGAAGGAAAGAGCCAGAGGTTGCTAGCACATGGCTCATCGTAGGGGCTTAGTCTTTACCACTAGCCCATTCAGATTCCACAAGCAGACAAATCTTGGTGATGGGTCTGTCCAAAACATTAGTCTTTGTCTTTATCCGTACTCGGCGAACGAGACCCTTCTTGTCTGGAACTGTTTTGATGATCTTTCCCATAATCCATGAGTTTCGTGGTGCACAGTCGTCCACATGAAGAACGACATCTCCTTCTGCAAAGTTTCTTGATGCTGTGGCCCACCGCTGACGTTCCTGAAGTTGAGGTAGGTATTCTTTAGTCCATCTCTTCCAAAATAGATTGGACATATATTGCACCTGTTTCCATCTACGTCGTGAGTAGAGGTCATTCTGGTCAAACAATCCTGGAGGCAATGAAGGTTTTGTTTTCAACAACAAAAGATGATTAGGTGTCAGAGCCTCCAAATCATTTGGGTCGCTTGATGCCCTGGTGATTGGTCAGCTGTTGATGATCGACTCTGCCTCACATAAGACTGTATGAAGGCATTCTTCTTCCAGAACTTGTTCTCTCACAGTAGAATTCAGCACTTTTCGTATTGATCTTATCAACCTCTCCCATGCTCCGCCATGATGTGAAGCAGTGGGAGGGTTAAATGTCCACTTAATTCCATGCTGTTGAAATAGATGCTGAAACGGTGAAGTGTTCCAGTCAGTGACTGCTTCCTTCAGCAACAAAATTCGTCCCATTATCTGAGCGAATCTCCTTCACTTGTCCTCTCCATGCTATGAAGCGCCGGATTGCATTTATGCATGAATCTGTGTCTAATGATGAGGCCAGCTCTATGTGTACTGCACGAACCGCTAAACAAGTGAATCCACGTCTTACTTCGAATGGGCCGAAGTAGTCTACACCAACCCGAGTGAAGGGTGGATCATCTGGCAACACTCGCTCTTGTGGAAGAGCAGCCATCAGTTGTTTCCCAACTCTCCCATGCAAGCGGCGACATGTCACACACTTTGCGATGATCTTTCTAATGGCTGTGTTGGCACCAGTTTCTTCATGTATCTGTTGGAGGACTAAGTCAGAAATGTGAAAGTCTCTAGACAGAATAATAGGCTGCTTAGCGATTTCCGGCATAGCTGCCCAGCTCAATCTTCCACCAACTCTCAACAGATCTTCCTGTAGTACAGGGTTCAGTTTGTATAAGTGGCTATTGCGCTTCACACTTTGTTCCTTGTGAAGAGCTGAAACCTCTTCCGAGAATTTCTCCTTTTGGCAAAATCTGATTATATCGAGCTCTGCTTGATTCAGGTCTTCCACTGAAATTTGTGTAGGCTTGAAGCTTGTCCTGAAACTGTCAATCTGACTTTGCCTCAGCTGTCGATCATTGTCAAGGCTATTCTCCACACTGGTTACGCATAGCTCTTTACGTTTTTGACAGAGACTCCAAAGTAAGGCTTTAAGTTTCAGGAACCACACCACCGCTCTTTTCAACTTTGTCCATGATGAGAAGTAATTCATCAGTCTCTTGAATGGAGCAACATTTTCTTCCACCTCTATTTTGTTTACTGTGGCTCTCTTGATCTCAGGATCACCAGAAGTGATCTCCGAACAATTCAGTGGAGTGTTAGGCCAAAACTCTACTGGACTGCGAAGAAAATCTGGCCCAGACACCCACGTTCTGTTCTTCATAAATTCATCTACTCTTTGCCCTCTTGAGGCGCAGTCAGCAGGATTCTTGTCTGTGCTGATGTGTTTCCACTGTTCCACATCAGAGCCTTTCAGAATAGTTGCAACTCTGTTTGCCACAAACGTACGAAAACGCGTGGTCTCATTCCGGAGATACTGGAGCACCACCGTACTGATTCTGCAAGGTTCAGTTGTAGTTCTCTTCTCAGGACACTATCCATCCTAATGGCTACTGTAGCAGCAGTCAATTCCAGGCGGGGTATGGTAGGAGGCCTGAGAGGCGCCACTCTGGACTTGCCCATCATAAATGCACATTGTGTCTCATTGCTCGTGTTACGCATGAGTAGGTAGCTGACTGAGCCATATGCATCCTCACTTGCGTCTGCAAAGTGATGTAGTTGTGCAAATACATTATTTCCAAAATCTTTGGGCTTGAAACATCTTGCAACTGAGAAGTGTTCCAAAGCAGGAAGGCTGGTTAACCAGTCAGTCCACCGCCTCTTTATGTGCTCAGGTAAGTTGTCATCCCACCCGATCTTCAATCTGCACAATTCCTGCAGGATAATCTTTGCTGGCAAGACTGCTGGCGCCAAAATGCCTAATGGGTCATACACTGATCCAATGACAGAAAGAAGTCCTCTTCTTGTGAATGGGCGATCCTTGATGTTGATCTTAAATCTGAATGTGTCTGACTCAACACACCAATTGAGACCAAGGGCCCTCTCAAGTGGAAGTTTGCCATGATCCAGGTCCAGGCTTTTCATTTCTGCTGCCAGTTCAGACTTTGGGATGGAGTCAAGCACCTTCCTTTGGTTGCTCACCCATTTGTTGAGACGGAAGCCTCCGTTGGCACAGATTTTCATTAGATCTTGACACATTGATATAGCTGCCTCCTCCGTAGCGACAGACTTGAGACAGTCATCAACGTAAAAGTTCTGCAAGACTGTTTGAACAACTTCAGCTCTGAACTGCCTACTCTGGTCTTCAGCACACTTCCTCAAAGCGAAATTGGCACAACTGGGTGAGGATGTGGCCCCAAACAAATGCACAGTCATCTTGTGCTCAGTCAAAGCTTGATTGCAGTCGCCACCTGTCCACCAGAGGAACCTAAGTAAGTCAGAGTCACCGTCGGGCACCTTCACCTGGTGAAACATTGCTTCAACGTCTGCCATAATTGCAACAGGTTCCTGTCTAAATCGTATGACAACACCAATGAGACTGCTGGTCAAATCTGGACCCTGAAGAAGTTGATCATTCAGGGATGTGCCCTGATAGGATGCTGCACAGTCGAACACAACTCTTAATTTCTGCTTCACAGGGTGGTACACGGCGTGATGGGGTATATACCACACTTTTCCTTCTTTGTGCGCCAGTTCATCATTTGACAGTTGTACTGCATAGCCATTTTTAAGAAGGTCTTCCATGAAGTCTGTGTACTCTTGTCGGAAGCAGTCATGCCTGAGAAATTTAAGCCTCAAGTTACGTGCTCGTTGTTCAGCGACTGAGCGATTATTTGGCATGTTGACCAATCTGTTCTTCAGAGGTAGACATATTGTATAGTGGCCATCCATCAGTTTTGCAGATTCCATGGCCATGTCCATAAACTGATGGTCCTCTCTTGACATTTCCACTTCATCATGTTTTCCTCCCTCTGGAAAATCCACCATGAACTGTTGAAGCCACAGGTTCTCTAAACGGCTCACTGATATGCGGTTTGCATTAGCCTTGGCTGGGTTTCTCTTGTCTGCATGACAGCCAGTTTCTCTCAAAGGTCCATTCACAGTCCAACCTAGTTTGGTTCTTACAGCATACGGTCCATTACCTACACTGCTTACAACCTCCCATGGCTCCATTGCTTTAGGTACATTTGCTCCGATAAGCAATCCAATGTCAGTCTCAATTCGAGGCAGTTTTACTTCTTTAAGGTAAGGCCACTTTTCGAGGTCCTTCTGTAGGGGTATGTTTTCTTTTCCTACAGGTATTGTCCTTTGTGTGAAGACATCTGGCAGATCAATAAAGTCGTCACCAGATAAACTACTGACCTCCAAGCCTGACACTACATGAGTACAGACAGGTTTCTCTTCATTCATAGTTTTCAGTAGTATATCAGTTTTCCTTCCAGTGATCTTCAATTTGTCCATTAATGTCTCTGTACAGAATGTGGCAGAGCTTCCTGGGTCCAAGAAGGCGTAAGTCTGCACTACTACACTTCCCTTTTTGGCTTTGACCTGTACAGGAACTATTGCAAGTGTGCAGTCATCTTCCCCGGCCCCAGTTGGCCCACAATCCTCAGACTCTGCACAGACAAAGGCACTTAAGATCGTTTGACTTTCACTGTTCTTAGTTTTCTTCTCTGTGTCAGCGTCTGTGTCTCTTTTCTTGATATGCAACAATGTATGATGAGCAAGAGAACATACCTCACAGCTCACCTTTCTCTTACAAAGTTTGCTCATGTGACCTTGCTTCAAACAGCTAAAACACAGTCCTTTGCCTTTCAAAAATTCCAACTTTTCGTTGTGTGGCTTGCCCTTAAACTTACCACACAGGTCTATGATGTGCCCACTGTTACAGAACAGACATGCCTGTGGAGTGGGTTTCACATAATTTGTGTTTTCCATTGGCTTTGTGTCTTTCTCCTGAATGTCCAATGGTATGGCACTGGTGGTGAATGACTTCTTCATTACAACCCTTTTCTGATCCTTGTTACTGTTTTGTTTAATGGTGAATGGTTTAGCAGTGGTGCTATCCTTTATGTCACCAAAAACAGGGTGAAGTGCAATTTTGGCTTGTTTATTAATAAACTCCACCAAATCCTTGAACTTGACTCTTCTGTCGCCTCGCTCTTGCATACCACACACAACAGATCTCCACCTTTCACGTAACCTGTATGGAAGTTTTGCTACAATGGCTTTCAAGCTTGCGACGTTATCAAGTTCCTCCATGTAACTCACTTCAGCCATGGTGTTACAGCAAGCTGTCAGAAAGAGTGAAAACGCATTTAAAGCTTCTGCATCTTCTGGCTTGATAGGTGCCCACTTTGAGACCTTGTTCATGTAGGCTACAGCAACTTTGTAGTCATTTCCAAAATGCTCTTTAAGGAGCTGTTTAGCCTTGTGATAGCCTACATCTGGCTTCATATGAAGGCAGCTCTTTATTAGCTCTTTCGGCTGTCCATTAGTGAACTGCTCTAAGAAGTAGAGGCAATCCTTAGGACTTTCAGTGCGAGACTCTACTCCGTGCTCAAAGGCGCTTACAAATGTATTGTAATCTAGAGGATCACCACTGAAGGTAGGGATGTCTAAAGGTGGCAATGTCATCATTTTTTGTTGTTTCACCATCAGCTCCGTTATATTATTCTGACATGTCATAACAGTACAGAGTGTTTCAACTGCTTGCTCATCTGCTGCAAAATCCACTCTAGACTGCTGCGTACCAATAGGGTGATTTTGTAAAGGCATGAATTCCCCATATCCATTTTCTGTGTTGGTGACTGGAGTTTGACTTACAGGTAATGGTATGAATCCAGAATCAATAGTCGTTGGGTATTCAGGACTCACATGTGACGAGCGCTCATTTTCAAAATTCTCTAATACCTTTAATTTAGCATCAGAGGCGGCAATAGCAGTTTGCAGATCTAGCTGCTCTCTTTTTGCTTTCAACTCAGTTTCCTGTCGTTCAAGCTCTTGTTTTTGTTTGAGAGCAGTTGCTTGTGCAAGCAATGTGGCTCTCTCCATTTCAGCTTTGAGGCGTACTGAGGAAGCAGTGGACACTTGGCTCCCAACGGCTGACCTGCGCCTCCTGCTTTTACTGCTTAATGCAGCGGACATCACAGAAACACTGTCGGAAGGCTGGATGTCTGCATCACACTGTTTAGCTTGTTCTGTGCGCTCCTCAGCTGCTTTAACCCACGTTTCCACATGTTGCATAAATCCACGAATACAACTAGCATTAGGTTCATACCAAGCACTTTGGTCCTTTTCAAATTCTTCCTCATGCATTAATACTCTCAAACTATCATTTATCTTACACAGTTCTCCAAATGAATCTTGGTAGTCTAAATGCAATTTCTGCTTAACAGCATTCACGTTAGCATCATCTTCCATTAGCCGTTCGAGCTGATTAGCTTGGCTAGTTAGGTGGCCTAGCTTAGCCTTTCTAGACTGGGTCAACCTGTGCAGCTTTTCCTCGACAGCCTTTTCTGTCATTTTTGATTCTCTTTTTCCACACACTGGTTCTTCATCACTCTCATGCATTATGACAAATTTCCACAGTAGCAAAGCTTGTTTTCACTGCTTACCGTGATTCTTCCTCCAAGTAGGCTATTACCTTCAATCCACAGTGCACGGCGTTGCTAAACATGATCCTTTTCAGTATTCCTTCTCCCAAAAAAGGAGCAAGAGGGTTTTCTGACTAATGTAGGGTAATTTCCAATAAACCAAGTTCAAAAAAGAAGAGTCTATGGCTGACGCGTGTTCCTGGTTTCCAAAAGAAATGCTTCCAGTTGCATTATGATTTGAAGACTGTTTATTTATTACAAACTGAAGATGTAACAATGAACTCCTTCCTAAATAAGCATGAAAGTTCCAAAAAATAGCAGTTATCCAGAACTAGCTGTGCACGCGGTCAGAAAACCGTGAGACTCCTAACCTCTCTGTCCATGCTCCTCCCCTTCCCTCTCACACACTGTTTCATGCTACTATTACACTTACATACTTAAAGTGAGAGGTACCCCCTTTTAGGTTCCAATCCCAAAACAGTGACTTAAAATTACTTTATGTAAACACATATATTTTCACATTTATTAATCCTGAAAAGATGACTTATGTAATGATTCTATGAATTATAAAACAAACGTGAACTCAATCGTAAATAAAAATATAAAGCAGACGTCTGGCGCTTACAATTCCCACTTCTCACAAGAAGATTTAAGCTTCATCTCCATAATGGAAGAAGGAGTGAAGATGAAAGCAGATGGACACTGTGAGTTACCTTTGACATTTAAGGAAGACGGACCAAGTGTAACCCGTTCAAGTGTTACGCCTGTTGTTCTTGCGTTGTGTTCTGGCGTGAAAGTAAGAGGCAGGAGACAGTACTGGGTCTTTGGCTGTTTACTGCACATCTGCAACACAGAAATATGTGTCTGATCTGTGTGTGTCACGCGACTGCCAGTACACCTCTCCTCCGGCCATGCTGAAAGGAGCTGTGCCTGCAGCTTCATTAATACTATAATAATATAATAAATCAAATACAACAAATTGTTTTAAAACATTCACTTAAGCTCTCAAAAACAAAAAGCACAAAATAAATAATATGTCACTGAAAAAACATCAAAAACAACTTATAAGACTAAACAAAATAATTCAAAAACAAATTAAACAGTCAGATAAATACAATTCAATAACCAGGACCCAATATTCTAGTGCTTATAGTTCAAACATTATACTTCAGTACAATCATATTAATAACCGCCATCTAACAGGCAATACAACACTGTAATTATAAAAACAATGAATGAAAGACTGCATCTCCAAAACATAAGAACATCTCCATACCTGCAACACAGAAATATGTGTCTGATCTGTGTGTGTCACGCGACTGCCAGTACACCTCTCCTGACGAAGGGAAAAAGAGTGCATGCTGTTAAAAAAAAGACTGCCGCGAGTACGCTCTCAAGCCGCTAGCGATCAGGCTAACTTAGCATGCTAGCATTTCAGCTGCGTTCTCGGCTAAAACTCATTATAAGTGTATATTAGCGAACTCCGCCCTCCACAAAACTTATCCCGAATGAGTCTCTTAATGACAAACAAAAACGCGGCGGTTCGGCTGTATTCACATTGCAGCTTGGGATCCGAACAAACTTTAATTAGCTGAGAGCAACGTGGCAGTGACTTACCTCCGGCCATGCTGAAAGGAGCTGTGACCGGGGCACACATGCACGCGCCTACGTCATCACGCAGCGCACACCCACACAGACTCAGATCACACAGGTAGGAGAGTGAGATGCCAAAATGACATATTTAATCCAAAAAAATGTGTTTTGGGTGAAATTCACAAGTATTTAACACATATGTTACATTCACCCCTCCTGAATTTCACCAAAATCACTACACATCTGAATGGTACTGCAACACCAAGAGGCACAACGATGCTGAACTACCATCACCTCCGGACCAGGTAACCCAAGGATCTTATCCCATAGTTCAGTTAAAAAACTATCCGTAAATGGATTAAAAGAAGTTGGACAGGTTGATCAGGCCTCCAACCCTTTCAGAACACAAAGGTGCAGCCTACACCTCATCAAACATGGTCCCATTAAAGACGCACAGGGCGGGTGTCATGATGCCCCAAGGAAATACAACACATTCATAATACGCAATGGGATGACCAAAAAACAGTCTATGTCCGAGGCCGAGCCTCCCGTGGTGGTAACAGGCCCCATGTAATAGGCTTCTGGACCATGTTTTCTATCAGCCTGTTGACTGACTTTACCACCCGACCTGCTCTGGTAACCACTCTGCCTCGAACATTGGCATGGTCAGGGTCATGTCTTGGCAGGTTGGACGGCTGCCCAGTATACGGCTGACCAGAGGTCTGATTGATGTCTGAGCCAGAAACAGGAACAGTCTGCGGAACAACAGCGTCCCCATGACAGGCACCTGGAGCAGAATCTGTGCCAGACTGTGTCAAATCAGAGGTAGCGGAACAGTCAACCGGAGTAGGAAGAGCAAAGTGCTGGGCCTGACCAGAAGGGCTTGCTGAAGTGTGCGTTGTGCAAGTCTGAGAGTCAGGTAAGGCATTGTCCACATCCGCACCATCACATGAACCATGCTGACGATCCGTGGACTGTGAGGCATGTTCTCCTGCCACAGAATCCACATCCACTCCATGGCTCAAATCCGAAAGGACCCACAAGGAAGTCCTTGCTGCGGTAGACTCTGTCTCTAGACTGCTAGAGTCCTCCAGATCCCCACAAGCACTGAGATCCCCCTCACTGGAGAAAACGTCCAGGGACTGACTTCCCAATGAATCCTGGACAGGAAGGAAACTCACGTCCAACAGAAGGTTTCTGTGTACAACCTTACTCTGGCCTGAAGAGTCACTGATCCTGTAAATGTGGGTCCTGGAATGACTCTCCACAACAGTATAAACCTGAGGCTCCCACTTGTCTGCAAGTTTCTTCTTGCCCCGCTCGCCTTTATTGGCAAGCAGGACGCGATCCCCAACATTCAGAGACACACCTTTGATTTTCTTATTGTATTGACGAGCCTGATGCTCCTGCTCATTGCTGGTGTGCTCCTGGGCGATCTTGGCAGCCTCAGACAAGTATGACAGAAGAAGCTTGGAGTAGCTGTTAAAGTCCACCACAATGGGATCATGCAAAACCGACTTGAACATAACGTCGACCGGTAGTCGTGGGACACGGCCGAACATCAAGTAGAATGGGGCATATCCAGTAGTCTCGTGAACAGTTGCATTATAAGCAAAGGTCAATGTCTGAATCTGCTGCGGCCATTCCTGTTTGGCTCTGAGAGGGAGAGCTCGCAGCATGTTGCCTAGTGTGCGGTTGAACCGCTCCGTGCCACCATTGCCCATAGGGTGATAAGCAGTAGTGTGAGACTTGGCAACGCCCGAAATCTGCAGGAGTTCAGAAAATAATTCACTTTCAAAACTGGGACCTTGGTCTGAGTGAATACGCTCAGGGAAACCATATACACAAAAAACACAGTCCCATAACTTTCTGGCAACCTGCTTGGCAGTCTGATTCTTGCACGGGAAAGCAAAGGCCATCTTCGTGAAGTGGTCAGTCGCCACAAGCACATCAACAGAGCGCTTCTTTTTGTCCTCTGCTGACCAAAAGTCAATGCAGATGAGCTCCATGGGAGCAGAGGTCTTAATGCTCTCTAATGGGGCTCGTGCTGCAGGCTCTGGAGTCTTGGCAAGTATGCACCTTCCACAGCACCAAACATGCTCCTTCACATCCCTCTCCATATTGGGCCAGAAAAAACGTTGCCTTGCTAGGTGGAGGGTCCGAACTTGACCCTGGTGCCCTGCCAAATCGTGGACACCTTTCAAGGCCTGCGCCCGTAAATTCACTGGCAACACCAACTGGAGTCTCTTTGTTTTGCTCACAGGGTCTCTCGTCTCCCTGTAGAGAATGCCATCCCGAACCTTGAGCCTCTCCCAGTGCTTCAATAAGGCCAGTGCCCTGGAATCCATATCATGTCTCTCACGCCTGGAAGGGCGTCTCCTGCGGGCTACGAGTGGCAGGACCGCGGAGATGATAGGATCTTGAAGTTGGTGGTCCTCCAACTCATGTAAGGTAAGTGATGGCAGTACATCATTGCCAACTGGTTGCAACTGCTGAACAAGGTGGAGAAGGGAGGCAGCTCTATTCTCCGCAGCGGTTTCCCAGTAATCATGGTGAACCAAGGTAGCCGTGACTTCCGACGAACTGTAGGAACCTTCTGAGGTCAAAGCTGGAACAGGTTGTTGGGCAACCTGAAGATTTTGGACACCAAACCTGAAAGCGTCCTGCACCTCATGAGCCGCCGCACCTTCTGCATTCCGCACCAAGTGCTCGTAGGGCTCCTGAAGCAAGCGCCCACCAATAGAATAGGTGAAGGGGTCACGACTGAGTGCATCTGCTACAACATTCTTTCGACCTGGGATGTACCTCAAATCAAAGTTGTAGGATGAAAGCTTGGCCACCCACCTTTGTTCATAAGCGTCCAGCTTGGGCTTGGTCAATATATGAACGAGCGGGTTGTTGTCAGTCCACACTGTGAACTTGTGCCCCTTCAACCAGTGGCTGAACTTTTCAGAGATGCTCCACTTCAGGGCCATGAACTCAAGGCGATGAGCTGGGTATCTCTGCTGTGACCTGCTTAGCGCTTTGCTCGCGAAAGCAATAGGGCGTGCCTTATCCCCGTCGATAGGCAATTGTGATAAAACCGCTCCCAGTCCATCCAGAGAAGCATCCACAGACAAAATGAATGGTCGTGAAAAGTCAGGATGAGCCAACACGGCACAGTTAAGGAGGTCGTCCTTCAGTTTATGAAAGGCCTTGTCACATGCAGGGCTCCAATCCGCAGCAGTCAACTTCCTGAACATGCCAGCACCCCTCCCAGCCTGACTAGTCCGTCCCTTCCTCTTCTGGCCAGCCGTCAGAGCAAACAGAGGCTTGGCAATGGCAGAGCAACCAGGAATGAAACACTGATAGAAAAAGACCATTCCTAAAAAGGACTTAATCCTTTTCACAGAAGGAGTGCAACCATCCTTCTCCATTAGAGCCTCCTTCGGCATCTTGGAAATCACTTCCACCTTAGCTGGGTCCACAGCGACTCCGGTCTGGTCGATGACATGACCAAGAAACCTGACTGACTTCCGCAGCAGATGACACTTCTTTGGACTCAGCTTGAGATTGTTGTCTCTCAACCTTTGAAAAACAGCTCTGAGCCGGCACAGGGCTTCCTCTTCAGTGGGGGCAAAGACCAGGAGGTCATCCAAGTAGCAGAGCAGACTGGTGAAGTTGAGGTCACCAAAGATGTTCAGCATCATGCGCATAAATGAGGCTGGGCTATTGCAGAGCCCTTGTGGCATCCGGTTGTATTCGTACAGGCCAACAGGCGTTGTGAAAGCGGTGTACTTCTTATCCTCCTCACACATTGGAATGTTGTAAAACCCAGAGGTTAAGTCCATCGTGCTGAAGAAGGCATTGCCCCCAAGCGCGGCAAGGCAATCCGCTTGGTGAGGGAGTGGGTGCGCATCCTTAAGAGTTCGCGCATTCAACCACCTGAAGTCCGTACAAATCCGCAATCCACCATCCTTTTTCCAGACCATGACGAGGGGGGATGCATACTCGCTGATGGATTTGCGAATAATCCCTTTCTCCTCCATGTCAGTGAGTACCTGCCTTAGTTGTTGGTAATGAGCAGGGGGTACTCTTCTGTAAGGCATGCGGAATGGGCGTTCATCAGTCAGGTGGATCCGATGTACAAAGCGTTTAGCTTCGCCACAGTCAAGCGGGTGTCTAGAGAAGATGTCCTCATACTGCTCAATTAGCTCAACAAGCTCTCTCTTTGAATGTAAGCTGGCATGGCATGAGTCAATGTCAAGATCACCCAAACCTAGAGAGCACAACCTGTCATTCAAGACAGCCTCAGTAGCGGCTGGCCCACTGGCTGGTACCTGGGCCATACTCGCCATCTTGCAGGAGTCCTGCTGGAAATCAAGGTCCTCCACCGCAAGGCAAGATGAAACAACAGCAACCCTCGAGTTGCGTTTCAAGGTAAGTGGTTTTGAGGAGAGATTGGTCATCTTCAATGGCACCCACCGATCACCCCACATGGATGTGATCACCCGGCCAACAAGAACGTCTCTCGGCCCAGACCCAGAGGTGCAAGGTTCCACGATGATCGTGCTGCCTGGAGAGACTGGCACATTGCTGGGCAGCCTGCCCCATACCAGATGCTCACACTGTGGGTGTAGTGTCACAGCACGAGGCAGTTTCACAGTGCCAATTTTGTCAGGAACCTCCTCACCCCTCCATCTGGTGGTGCACGACATCATGTCCAAGAAGTGCTCATAGTCAAGAAGCGAGTGCTTGCTTCCCACAGACACAAGCTTCCAATAGTCATCAGAATGTTTCATAACTCGCATCAGGTACTTGAGGACATTGGAGCCAATGATGAGCTCATCACGCTGGCCCGACACTACCAAAACTGGTACAATGCATTTCACACCGTGGACAGTAAGTGTCAAGTCATAGACGCACTTTGGGTGGGTCTGCTTCCCACCACAGCCAACCAGCACAATACGTTCGGCCGACTGCGGTCCACTCACAAGAGCTCCAGCCTCTCTAAGTGACTTCTCGGCCTCTTCACTCATAGTGCAAGCCATGGACCCAGAATCCATCATGCCCCTCAAGTTAACCTTGTCGTTCACTGCAACTTGGGTGTAGAACAATTCACTAAATGTAGGCACTACTGCTGGTCCCTGAACCACGACACGGTATCCCTCTGGCATTGTTGAACAGGTGTTGACATAAAGAAATTCAAGATCCGATTCATCATGATCGAGGGTATTAGGTTCATCCCCCACACTGCCCCTCTCCAAGTGTGGGTGATTCAGTTTTCCGAAGGCCAACTCTGCCTCGCGACAGCTCCAGCCTCCCGTCCCTCACGACGACTGTGACAGTCCTTTTTCCAATGACCAGGAGCAAAGCATGCAAGACAGAGATTCTCTCTCCTGCAGTGCATGTGAGTGGAATGACCAGTGTTGCCACAGACCTGACAACTCTTCTTAAGGAAGGGCCCGCGGGTAAAACGCTGCGAAGGTGCAGATGCAGGGGCTGCAGTCTGCACATTCTGACATGCAATCACGCGATCCAAGAGGCTGATCAGAGCGCGCATGCCAGTCACATCAAAAGCTTGGGTGTTAGTCGAACCAAGCTCGCAACCAACTGACTGCTGACTAGACTGAGTGGTCACAGGGCATGTTGGTGACTGTTGGAACTGAGGAGTAGGCGTAGGCACCGGACAAGAAGACACTGATGTCCCAGAAGGACAGGTTGTCGAAACATCAGCTAGAACAGGAGTGAAGCAAGCTGCTGTGGGCGAAAGCTGATAAGCGAGGTTTGAGACTGGTGCTGTAGGCTGAGACTGCAGGCCGACACTGGCCTGCACAGGCTGTGATGCCATCGCTTCTTGAGGCACAATAGAGCAGTTGTGGCTAACCTCTCTCCTCTGTGAGGTGTGGAAACTGCCCTGACTGCGTGCCCTGAGTTCACGCTGGAAGCTATCAATACGCTCTTGAACCTCAGTGGTTGTCCACTCCTCAGCTGCTTTGATGCTGAGCCTGTTCAAGAGGATGGGGTCAGGGCAATACTTGATGAACATCATCGAGACCTCACGCCCTGGATCCTCAACATTACGCCCCTGCCTACGCAAGCACTCGTCAGCAACGTCAATAGCATTGTTTAGCCTTATCCAATATTCCATCACTCCCTCATGTTGTAATGGTTTGGTGTTATAGAAGTCAGCCATAGGCATAGACGAGTAAGTCAATACACTAAAGTGCTGTTTCAGAATGTCAAATATCAATTCAGGAACCTGGACATGGTCAAGTGAGGGGTTGTGACGTAGGGTAACCCTCACTACATCCTTAGCCTTCCCCATCAACCTAGCCAATATGTCACGTGATCGCTGATCTGTTGGTGTGTTGCGTTTTACAAAGTACATTTCCATCATTTCAACCCATTCATGAATGGAGAATTTATCACTGCCATCACCCCTGAAAACTGGTGGCTCTTTGACATCTGATTGCAAGACAAGTTTCACCCCAGACAAATTTAGCTCAGGGGGTCCCTGCTCAGCCTTAGAGGTTTCAGTAGGCATACTGGTCCCCTTATCACCCTGCAGCTGGGCTGCAATGGACTGACCAATCTGATTGGCCAAATCTGAGATGAGTGTACTCAACTCAGCATTGGCAGCTGTCTGCGGGGTCTGAATGTCACAGGGGGGAACCTGGAGACGAGTGGAACAAAACTTGGGAGCAAATGACACACCAACTTTAGGTGTCTGAACCCCATCCCCAAGAAACCACCCTCGCCCCAAACCAACATTAGAGGAAACCTCCCCATCAAGAACGCCAGTTGCCTCTGAACCAGATGCTGACTCCATAATGATGAATAAAGCACAATCACAAAAAAAAACAAGATTCCAAATAGTGCAACTGTACAAAAGCAAACACAGTCTTCGTAACTAACACTTAATGTTATTCAGGATGAGAATTGAGCAGATTAAATGTCCAAGCTCATTCAAAAAGTCCCACACAAGTTAGGAAAAGCAACCAACTTGGAGCAAGGGCAATTGCGAAGAGCTCCCCACGGTGATCGAGATGACGTCGATGCTTGATGAATCCAAAGGGTCACGGCACCAATGTAACCCGTTCAAGTGTTACGCCTGTTGTTCTTGCGTTGTGTTCTGGCGTGAAAGTAAGAGGCAGGAGACAGTACTGGGTCTTTGGCTGTTTACTGCACATCTGCAACACAGAAATATGTGTCTGATCTGTGTGTGTCACGCGACTGCCAGTACACCTCTCCTCCGGCCATGCTGAAAGGAGCTGTGCCTGCAGCTTCATTAATACTATAATAATATAATAAATCAAATACAACAAATTGTTTTAAAACATTCACTTAAGCTCTCAAAAACAAAAAGCACAAAATAAATAATATGTCACTGAAAAAACATCAAAAACAACTTATAAGACTAAACAAAATAATTCAAAAACAAATTAAACAGTCAGATAAATACAATTCAATAACCAGGACCCAATATTCTAGTGCTTATAGTTCAAACATTATACTTCAGTACAATCATATTAATAACCGCCATCTAACAGGCAATACAACACTGTAATTATAAAAACAATGAATGAAAGACTGCATCTCCAAAACATAAGAACATCTCCATACCTGCAACACAGAAATATGTGTCTGATCTGTGTGTGTCACGCGACTGCCAGTACACCTCTCCTGACGAAGGGAAAAAGAGTGCATGCTGTTAAAAAAAAGACTGCCGCGAGTACGCTCTCAAGCCGCTAGCGATCAGGCTAACTTAGCATGCTAGCATTTCAGCTGCGTTCTCGGCTAAAACTCATTATAAGTGTATATTAGCGAACTCCGCCCTCCACAAAACTTATCCCGAATGAGTCTCTTAATGACAAACAAAAACGCGGCGGTTCGGCTGTATTCACATTGCAGCTTGGGATCCGAACAAACTTTAATTAGCTGAGAGCAACGTGGCAGTGACTTACCTCCGGCCATGCTGAAAGGAGCTGTGACCGGGGCACACATGCACGCGCCTACGTCATCACGCAGCGCACACCCACACAGACTCAGATCACACAGGTAGGAGAGTGAGATGCCAAAATGACATATTTAATCCAAAAAAATGTGTTTTGGGTGAAATTCACAAGTATTTAACACATATGTTACACAAGTCTGGCAAACAACCGGAGCTGTGCAGAACACCGACTCAAAAATTTGAAGAGAAGATTTGAGAAGGACAAACAACACCACAACGACTACACAGAGTTCATGAGAGAGCCTATAGAGCGTGGTGATGCAGAAAGAGTTCCCTCTGTAGACCTGGACAAAAGCCCTGCCTGGTACATTCCACACCATGGAGTGTATCATCCTCAAAAGCCTGGCAAAATAAGAGTGGTGTTTGATTGTTCAGCAAAGTACGAAGGGGTGTCCTTGAACGACTGCCTGCTTACAGGGCCAGAGTTAACCAACTCTCTGGTGGGGGTCCTGTGCCGATTTCGGAAAGGTCCAGTTGCAGTGATGTGCGACATTGAGCGCATGTTTCATCAATTCAGAGTCAGAGAAGAAGATCAAAATGGAGACTTCAACTCTACTCCATCTGTCTATCGCATCAAAATTGACAGATGTTACGTGCCAAGAGATTTTCAAACAGTTCAGAAGTACGAGCTTCACCATTTCTCAGACGCAATTGTTTCAGGGTATGGTGTTTGTACGTACCTGAGAGCTGTCAGTGAAGCAGGACAAGTCCACTGCGCTCTTGTCTTTGCCAAGTCCAGAGTAGCACCCACGAAGGTTACTACGGTGCCAAAATTGGAGCTGTCTGCAGCAGTTGTAGCAGTGTGGATTAGTGACATGCTCAAAGCAGAGTTGGAGATAGAAGATGCTCAAGAATCCTTCTGGACAGATTCTCAAGTTGTCTTGGGATATATCAACAACGATGCGAGATGTTTCCATGTTTTCGTTGCAAATCGCATTCAGCGTATTAAGGAAAGCACTCAACTGATGCAATGGAAGTTTGTGGCATCAGATCTCAATCCAGCAGACCATGCGTCGCGCGGACTGAAGGCCAAATACCTCATTACCTCCAACTGGTTTAGCAGTCCAAGTTTTCTTTGGCAAGAGAAACTTCCCCACGGAGAAGTAAAGGTGGGAAAACTTGATGCAGAGGATCCAGAAGTACGCAAAGCTGTTGTACTCCATACAACTACGGAAACAGATTCTTTGGCAGAACGTTTTCTGAATTTCTCCAGTTGGTCAAGGTTGGTCAAAGCTATGGCAAGACTTCTCAGATTTGTGAAAGAGTTTAAGGGCTTGGAAAGGAGAAGCAATAAAGCCACTAACCTTGAAGAAAGTGTGACCCGTGGTAGGTACCTATTTAAAATAGGACAGAGCCGTAGGCGCACAGTCAGTTTAAAAGAGTTTAATTTTTAATACAAAATAAAAGAAACAGTGTAACAGCAGCACCTAAAAACAATTGAAAACGTTACCTTATTAAAAAACGATAAGACTGTACGATTGCCCGTGAGGCAGGACAAGCGCTGCGGAGAACAGTTTAAAAACAAATCAGCATAGCACACAGGTTAAAAATGGACGGCAACTCACACATGACCCCAAATGGGTAAAACACTATAGAAAAAAAGGCAAATCTTCGGTGCTGTCTTCACTCGGGCCCCCCGCTGTGCATGCAAGAGCGGGGAGACAAAAAAAGGATTTGTTTTCCCTTCAGCGCCTTCACCGCCTGCGAATCAATATCTGTGGTGCCTACTGATACAGAAAAAGTAAAACACAAAACCAAAACCATCGACAGCCGCAGCAGTCAGTCTGTCGGCTTACACCAGTTTAAAACAAATTAAAACACACTGATGTGTCGGGTCCTTTGCCCGCAGCCAGAAATCCACCTGGCAAAGCAGCAGCTCGGTACTCTGTGAATAAAAGGCAGGAGATCACTAGCTGGACAATAAAACACAGGAATATTCCTCCACTGAATTGGTTTTGTTACCTGTCCACAAGTTCGTGTCACACCCTAATAAATGTGGGTCAGTGGCGATGAAGTCCACTATACCGTTCTCACGGGAGCAATGTTTCCCACCTACAAGGGTGCAAATAACTGTAAACCTCTGCCAACAGCCAGAGCTCAAGTGGTACATTTTTGTGTAACCTGCCGTTATAACAGAAGTTTAGGGGAGGACGCGTATCAGACTTTCATAGTTAAGAAACACCAACTTGCCCAACTCAGACCAAGGACTCGCAGCTTCAGGTTTGCAAAGGAATACCCAATTGCCCACACCTGCGCTTATGAAAGGAGCGAAGACCAGCTCCGCCCACCAGGGGCGGTCCCAAGTCTCCAGGTCTCACCTGTCACAAAAGGAAAGAAGCCAAGCTTAAAATCATATCCATTGTACAAAGATCAGTCTTCTGCAAGGAAATCAAAGCACTTCAAAAGCGAAAGGATCTACCCAAGGACAGAACAAATAGACTATCGACTCGATCCCTTCCTGGATGAGAAGGGTGTTCTTAGAGTGGGAGGTAGATTAGAGCGTTCTACATTGCAGCCACACGTCAAGCACCCAGTCATCTTACCAAAGACTTGCCATATCGCAAAGTTACGGATTGATCACTATCATTAACGAACTAACTCTAATAGTCACTAATTTGAGGAATAGTTCTAGCTTTGAATTGTTTTGGCTTGGGCGACCCGAGCAAGGAAAGTTCGGTTGCTCTCCTAGAGGTTCGTGCTGCCTGTTTTTTTTACGCATCGGGGGTGGGCTTTCCCGTTGATGCTTTTGGCACAATTGTTGGAGCTTGAAAAAAAAACAAAACAATTGTTGGACCCTCCAATACAGAAGAGACATCGCCATCACCACCTTATCCACCCACTCCTGCGGTTTCAGCCCGGTCAGCTGGCCATGGACCGACAGCATTCATTACACGGCCCTGCCTTCACAGAGGAGAAGGCATCCTCGCAAGCAGTGTTCAGCCACATCTACATTCACTCCCGTGGTTGTTGAGGACTCAGGACCAGCAGCTCAGGACGCCACAGTGAGTAAAATGGACTCTGCAAAGGTTGTAAATTCCCTGCCTGAAAACATGGAAATAGAGACTATAGCTGCTATGGCAGTAAACACTGTGAAGGCCTTCACAGTTTCACCATTGGGTGTAACTGAACCCCCAGTGGAGATTTTTGGATTTTTGGACCACCAACAGATGAATGTTGGTGGTCCAAACTCTGCCCCTGCTAATTCTGGGGCAGAGTTCTGCTTTGTCAGCCCAGAAGTAGTTAGCTTGGAGTCAGAGAGGTCAGAAACTGTTTGCTCTACCTCCAAAAACTCAGAAAATGTTCACTCTGAGACTGTGAGCTTGGAGCTAGGGAGCTCAGAGCATGCAGACCCAGATGACTTTTTGGCCCAGTCTGGCCACATGGAGACGGAGGTTCTCCCCAGGGCTTCCCCAGAGGCCGAACTGGAGGCCTCAGTTGCCTCTGGACCCCTGGAATTTGTTGAGCCAGCTGTAACATTCTCATCCTCTCCACCCTTCATGATAGCCATATCACCCTCAACTCAGTCTGCTGCCCAGCTAGTCGTTCAGCTGTCATCTGTTCCACCTTCCACATCCACTACTCTGCCACCCCATCCACCGCCTGCTGCTGACGTGTCACTGTCATCACCGCCAGATGAGGAGCTCGGCGAGCCGGAGCAGGAGCCCGCGCCACAGCCGGAGGAGCTCCGTGAGCGGGAGGAGCTCGCGCAGCTAGCTGAGGAGCTCTGTGAGCCGGAGCGGGAGCTCGGCGAGCGGGAGAAGCGCGCACCGTTGGCAGAGGAGCTCAGTGAGCGGGAGGAGCACGTACCATCCAGAGAGGAGCACGGCGAGCGGGAGGAACGCGCACCATCGGGAAGGAGCTCGGCAAGCGGGAGGAGCGCGCACCGTCGGTAGAGGAGCTCGGCAAGCAGGAGGAGCATGCTAAACGGGCAGTGGAGTTCACCAAGCCGGAGGAGCCTGTGTTGGCCTCGGATGAACGATCCCACCAGATGGACCCAACGGACTTTTCGGAGACGTTCAGGAGGGAGGTGACAGACAAGGTAAATCGTCTGTGTGACCTGTGGCTGGAAGCGCACGCGGCGGGTTTACGTCGCGCTGCGGAGAAGCGGTTGCAGGAAACACTGACTTGTTTTCCCTGGGTGTTAGACAATCTTTTTTCCGATTGTGGGATCGTTGTGTGAGACTCCACATTAGTGTCGATTAATGTCAAGTCCAGTGAGTGCATGCCTGTGGTAGTCGAGTGTCCTGACAAGTTGCCTCTTTGTTGTTTTCTCCAGGAAGGAGCAAGGAAGACAAGAGCAGCGAGGACGGGGTGCGGGGACACACAGGAGCAGAAGAGCACGAAGCACGGATTTGTGGGTGAAGACACGACACGGAAGTCAAGGGCATCTGTCTGAAAATGCTACATCTCCTCGTTCTCCAATTATCATGTTCACAATGTTGGGTGTCCATTTGGCTGACCCACTGGAGTCATGACAACACCCCATCAGCCTTCATGGTGAGGTGGAAATCTGATTTAAGTCTCATGTTGGTCAATATTTATTCCAGACTGGAGAACGAGTCACAGAAAGTCAGAGTTGTGATATTTTAAATGTTCACATGATGTGAAAACTTCTTGACACAGAATTCAATTGAATTGAATTTTAATTATTTTATATTAATGTAGTTTAAATATTTTAAAAATATTATATATATACTGATCGTGGGTTAGACACAGGAAATATCAGGGCCCTGAGTCTGTAGACTCCATGGTTTTTGTTTTGATTATAATTTTCTTATGTTTCGGGTTCATTCTTGTTTTCTTGTTCTTTGGTTTTGGTTTCAGAATTATAGTTAAAGCTCTCTTTGTGCCTGCCCTGGTCCCACGTCTCTGGGTTCCCTCTGTTGTCATAGTGTTATGTCTGTGCTTATGCATGTATGTCGTACTTGCTGTTTTACTTTGAAGGTCCGTGTCTGATGTCAGTGTGTTCATTTTACATTTCCCCTGTCACGTCAGCTCTTATTTCTCCCAGCCGTGTTGCCCTCCTGTCTCCCATTCCCTGATTGTCCCTCTGAGTATATAAGCCCTGTGTTTTCTCCTGCTTGTTGCTGGTCCATCTGTGTTAAATCCTTGAGTCTGTCTGTGTTTCTGCCATATGTGGGTTTCCACTCAGTTTTGTACGTTTTCTCACTTTAGGTTTGTCTTAGTTTCACTGTATGCCCTTCTCCGTTCCTCCTGTACCCTATTTACCTCACACAAAAAAAACGCTCACTCTCCGCATCTACATCAGTGCCTGCGTTTGGGTCCTTACTTCACCTCCACAGGGCCTGCCTCACCAGCTGTGACAGGAAATTGATTAGCTGCAGGTTTAGAGCAGCTCTATCCTGGGAAAAACTTTGGATTGGGAACATAAACCTGACCAAGATCTTGGAATCTTTGTGAGGAACAGTTCACTGATGAGCTGACACTGAAAAATCCAAGAAACAAATCCAGTTTCTCTCATAAAACACACATTTATAACAGAATCTGCAGCTGTGCTGATTAGATGTATTCTGAATGTCACAAACTGATGAATCTTTATGTGAGTCAGACTTCTTCTCACTGAGGTTTCTGCTGTTTTGATGTTGCATTAAAACGAGACACGAGTGTAAGCTCAACTACTTTTCTTACTTTTCTTTTTTAGCACACATGAACAAATAAGAAGTACAGAAACAAAAGTGATAAAAAAAGTTTATTAAACATGAAACATGAAGCTCCATCCTGTTAATGCTGTTTGTGTTTTACCTCAAATTCAATTTATCCTGTTTTTATTTTAATGTCTTTTGATATTTACAGCTCAGATGAGTTGAAGGATATCAATATAAATATATCAATATTGGACTGAAGCCCTGAATTCAATTCTTTTCTCTCGAGTTTGTTGTTGTTTTTCTCCCTCTGTTGGCTCTAAGGTCCAACTTCTGAAAAAGTCTTCATCAATATCTCCCTTGCTCTGCGGGATGGAGACTTCCTCTGTTTAAAATTGAAGACAAAAGATTCACTGAGTTATACTGAACACAAGTTTAAGAAACGTTTCAATCGTGACAGAGCAAACGATATGGTGACACAAATTGTAAAAATTTGTTTTGATAATTTTAAATTTACAACACTTAAAACCAAAATAATTTTTTTCTGACAGACTTACGTTTCATTTAGAATTGTGATAACACATAGATCCCCATGAGATCAGAGAGATACAGATGAATACAGCCCCGACGATTGCTAGCCGGCCTGACAAAGAAATTCCTAAGGTACAAAAACAGTAAAAACACAGTTCTGTGTTAATGATGTAAATTTGCACATTTAAAAGACAGGAAGTGGAATTAACCATTAAACAACCAATATTACTCTGGGAGGTGAACACCAGACTTTATTTACATGTTTCTGATGCACAGAGAATTTCATTTATCACCACTTACAGTCTGGTGACCTCCAGGTTACATCGGGCCTTTTTGCCCAATGACAGCCAGGAAAGACTCGAGGCCCCAAAACCCAGAACTGTATAAAACTGATATTTGACATTTTGAAGCAGAACCTCAGTATGTTTACCTGAAAGAGCTGCAGGTTTATGGGAGGATTTTACTTTGTTGTTTTCCAGATTTTCAAAGATGACCTAAGATGAAAACTGTTTGTATTGCTAGCCTGATGCTTCATTTCCTACCTACCATTACCTTTCATTAGCCCAACACTACACAGACTCAGTTTCACTTCTATAGAACGAGCCTAGTCTTGGACTCTCTTTAGTCTGAGACTGAACGAAATCCATTTGTAGAAAACTGGATGGGAGTGTTTCTGTTCTGGTAAATTAACTCAGTTCTAGGATTTGGCCCATATCTCCTGACTGAACTGTATATAAGCAATATAGTGAATGACATTTAGGTCTTTGTAAACTGTAAAGACTTTATTTTTTACCTTTGGTCTCTTCATTCAGATTTGGTGGTTGGAGACTTCTAGGTTACTGAGTTGTTTCTGTCTTCTCAGGTTTTGATTCTGAAATAAAGTAAAATGAAATAAAATAATCCATCCATCCATCCATCGTCATCCGCTTTGTCCGGGGTCGGGTCGCGGGGGCAGCAGCCTAAGCAAAGAGGCCCAGACCTCCCTCTCCCCAGCCACCTCCTCCAGCTTGTCCGGGGGAATACCAAGGCGTTCCCAGGCCAGCCGAGAGATATAATCTCTCCAGCGTGTCCTGGGTCTGCCCCGGGGCCTCCTCCCGGTGGGACATGCCTGGAACACCTCACCCAGGAGGCGCCCAGGGGGCATCCTTGTCAGATGCCCGAACCACCTCAGCTGGCTCCTTTCGATGTGGAGCAGCAGCTGCTCTACTCTGAGCCCCTCCCGGATGGCCGAACTTCTCACCCTATCTCTAAGGGAGAGGCCAGCCACCCTTCGGAGGAAGCTCATTTCTGCCGCTTGTATCCGCGATCTCGTTCTTTCGGTCACTACCCACAGCTCGTGGCCATAGGTGAGGGTAGGGACGTAGATCGACCGGTAAATTGAGAGCTTCGCTTTTACACTCAGCTCCCTCTTCACCACGACGGACCGGTGCAACGTCCGCATTACTGCAGCTGCAGCCCCAATCCGTCTGTCGATCTCCGGCTCCCTTCTCCCATCACTCGCGAACAAGACCCCGAGATACTTAAACTCCTCCACTTGGGGCAGGAACTCATCCCCGACCCGGAGTGGGCACTCCACCCTTTTCCGGCTGAGAACCATGGCCTCGGATTTGGAGGTGCTGATCCTCATTCCCGCTGCTTCACACTCGGCTGCGAACCGTTCCAGTGCGAGCTGGAGGCCTTCACCCGATGAAGCCAACAGAACCACATCATCTGCAAAAATCAGAGATGAGATTCTGAGACCACCAAAGCGAAAGCCCTCCGCCACTTGGCTGCGCCTAGAAATCCTGTCCATAAAAATTATGAACAGAACCGGAGACAAAGGGCAGCCCTGGCGAAGCCCATCACCCACCGGGAACGAGTCCGACTTATTGCCGGCAATGCGAACCAAGCTCTTGCAACGGTTGTATAGGGATCGAATGGCCCGTAGCAATGGGCCAGACACCCCATATTCCCGCAACACCTCCCACAGGACACCCCGAGGGACACGGTCGAATGCCTTCTCCAAGTCCACAAAACACATGTAGACTGGTTGGGCAAACTCCCATGCACCCTCAAGTATCCTGGAGAGGATAAAGAGCTGGTCCAGTGTTCCGCGACCAGGACGAAAACCGCATTGTTCCTCCTGTATCCGAGGTTCGACTAACGGACGAACTCTCCTTTCCAGCACCCTGGCATAGACTTTCCCAGGGAGGCTGAGGAGTGTGATCCCCCTGTAGTTGGAACACACCCTCCGGTCCCCTTTCTTAAAGATGGGGACCACCACCCCGGTCTGCCAGTCCACAGGTACTGCCCCTGATCTCCACGCAACATTGCAGAGGCGTGTCAACCAGGACAGCCCTACAACGTCCAGAGCCTTCAGGAACTCGGGGCGGACCTCATCAACACCAGGGGCTCTGCCACCAAGGAGTTGTTTAACTGCCTCAGTGACCTCGCCCCCGGAAATTGGCGGGTCATTCCCCTCATCCCCAGACTCTGCTTCCTCCTCGGAAGACGTGTCAGTGGGATTAAGGAGGTCCTCGAAGTATTCCTTCCACCGCCTGACAATTTTCTCAGTCGACGTCAGCAGCGCTCCGCCAGCACTATACACAGTGCAGGTAGAGCACCGCTTTCCCCTCCTGAGACGTCTGACGGTTTGCCAGAATCTCTTCGAGGCAGTCCGAAAGTCTTTTTCCATGGCCTCTCCGAACTCCTCCCACACCCGAGTTTTTGCTTCAGCCACTGCCCGAGCCGCATTCCGCTTGGCCTGTCGATACCTGTCGGCTGCCTCCGGAGTCCCACAGGCTAACCAAGCCCGATAGGACTCCTTCTTCAGCCTGGTGGCTCCCTTCACCTCTGGTGTCCACCATTTGGTTCGGGGATTACCACCACGGCAGGCACCCACCACCTTGCGGCCGCAGCTCAATGCAGCAGCTTCGGCAATGGAGACGCTGAACATGGTCCATTCGGACTCAATGTCCCCGGTCTCCCTCGGAATGCTGTTGAAGCTCTGCCGGAGGTGTGCGTTGAAGATCTCGCGGACTGGGGCCTCTGCTAGACGTTCCCAGCACACCCTCACTACGCGTTTAGGTGCACCAGGTCTGTCCAGCGTCCTCCCCCGCCACCTGATCCAACTCACCACCAGGTGGTGATCAGTTGACAGCTCAGCCCCTCTCTTTACCCGAGTGTCCAGAACATATGGTCGCAGGTCTGCTGATACGATTACAAAATCGATCATCGACCTACGGCCTAGAGCGTCCTGGTGCCACGTGCACTTATGGACACTCTTATGTTCGAACAGGGTGTTCGTTATGGCCAAACTGTGGTTAGCACAGAAGTCCAATAACAGAGCACCGCTCGGGTTCAGATCAGGGAGGCCGTTCCTCCCAATCACGCCCCTCCAGGTCTCGCTGTCGTTACCCACGTGAGCATTGAAGTCTCCCAGCAGGACAACAGAGTCTCCAGGTGGAGCACCCTCCAGCACCCCCCCCCAGGGACTCTAGGAAGGCTGGGTACTCTGAACTGCCACTCGGCGCATAAGCGCAGATGACAGTCAGGACCCGTTCCCCGACCCTAAGGCGCAGGGAACAAACCCTCTCGTCCACCGGGAAAAACCCCAACGTACCGGCAGCAAGCCGAGGGGATATTAGGATACCCACCCCAGCCCGCCGCCTCTCACCAGGGGCAACTCCAGACTGAGACAGAGTCCAGCCCCTCTCCAGGAGACTGGTTCCAGAGCCCAAGCCATGTGTAGAGGTGAGCCCGACTATATCTAGCCGGTGCCTCTCAACCTCACGCACTAACTCAGGCTCCTTCCCCACCAGAGAGGTGACATTCCATGTCCCTATTGCCAGTCTTGGCAGCCGGGGGTCAGTCCGCCAGGGCCTCCGCTCCTGGCCGCCACCCGACACACAATGCACCCGACCCCTATGGCGCCTCCTGCGGGTGGTGGGCCTGCGGGAGGATGGGCCCATGTCTCCTCTTCGGGCTGTGCCCGGCCGGGCCCCATGGACTAAGGCCCGGCCACGAAATAAAATAATATAAAACATATTTCTAAATATTTTGATTGAACTTAAAAACTGATGTAATATTCTGACAGTGAACTAAGCTGCGCTCAGCTCTGTACACAGTTTTATTTCTACCAAGTGGAAACTTACAAAACTGAAACAAGAAACCAACAATGAAGAACCCAAAAACAAACAAACTGTTGTGATGAGAGAAACAGTTTGTAGCTCTTCAGTGTTGGTTTCCTCACATGTCCTGATGAAGCTGCTCAGTAACAGTGTCACTGAGGTTGGACACTGTGGATTTCTGTGGTCGACTCAGACTCTGAGGCCTCCTTCAGGGATGTTACCTGGACCAGCAGCTCCATGAAGAATTAGCCTCACGTGCAGGGACGTGCAGAGAGGTTTAAAGGGGCGGGTGCTCAAAGTTAAAAAGGGGCACATTGAACCAGGCTGAATAACAACAACACACATTCATCAAGAATCTAATATGGGAAGGGCAGGGCTGTGCTGATCTAAGACTGTAGACATTAAAAAGTCCATAGGAGAGATGGTAGCTGATTAAACAAGTGTCATGAGATAATAACAAAATGCAAAGATTGGTGACAGCACTTGGAACCATAAGGCAACAAAAAACTGACATAAACTCGGCTCTGCCTGTGAATCACTCTTTGCTTCTCTTCTTCCTTCCTTCCCATCATTTCATATATCACTCTCCACTTGCTGTCTATCTGAGAACAAGGGACAACTTGCTATTGCAATAAACTATAATCTAATTATCCACACCTAACAACTCTTGCACTTAATCTATAATAAAATGATGACAGAAAAATGTTATAGCACTGCCTTTAGTAGCCTCAAACAGTGCCTACTGTTTCCTCCTCATGTCCTTACCAGCCATGTCTGCACAATGTTATATCATGAGTAATATTTTTTTAAATCCATCTAAATAAAACACACACATGCACGTACACACAGTGACATTTTAGACCTTCTTCAGAATACTGTATATACTATGGGCATCATGGTGCTGATCCAGAATCCTTACATTATTATTCATTACTAGAGCTACAATAATAAAGCAATGAGGAGGGGGAAGTAATAAATATGAAATCATGTATTTATGATGATTCCATTTGTTTCACTATCCACTCTGTGCAGGGGCAAAGCTTATTACATGTTTAAACTGTAGAGATACAATAATTTTACTGCTGTAAAATCCAACTTTTGTCTTATTTAAAATATAAATCTAATATAATCTGCTTCTTAATGTATGTTCTTTAAAATACAGCGTGTGTTTTTTAATATATTATAATTATAATAATGCATAATTATGTGGACATGCGTATTAGATCGTTTTTTAGTGAAATATAATCCCTCCAGAAAGGCAGGAAAAGCCCGGAAACTTACTTTAAAACTAAATATGTTCCCTAAAACGGTGACAGAGCTACAGACCCATGACAGCCTTACACAGGTAGCCAGCAGCTGTGACCAGCACTACTTGTGCAGTTAATAAAAGGACAGGTAATGTTTGTCGCGCTGTTGCACACACAGCACGCTCGTTTGTTTCAGTTCGTCAGTTGCAACAAGACAGCTTACCAACGTGTACGTAATAAGCTAATACTCCTGGGTGCTACACACTACAGTGTACGCTGTACACCTACTTACTGGTTTTGTCGCATCAGTCTGTGTCTCTGAGTTAACTTGTGTTTCTCCTACAGCTCCGGACCGCAAAAAATGCGCATGCTCTTTGTGAGCTCGTTCCCGGCTCGTAACCAGCGCGTTCTGCCGTCAAGGGCGATCATTGGTTAATAGTGATCATGTGACTGATGCAAGCCAGATCCTTTTATTTACTCCGCACGCACACACACATAAAAAATAAAAAATAAAAAAAATTTAAAAGTTGCCTCAACAAAAGGGCACTTTGGGCACTCATCAGGAAAGGGGCGGGTGCTCAAGCCCCTCTAGCCCCCCCCCCTCTGCATGTCCCTGGTCACGTGTGTGTAAGCCACAAAGACTCTTGTGTTAAAAAGTCCAACTTAAAGCAGAAATGACCATGTTTACAGTCTTCTACATCAACCAGTGTTGGTCTCCATGGATAGTTTCATATCATCTCTGTGTAGACTTCCTATATGTCTGTTACTGTACTCAGCACTAATTAGCAGCTGTGTGTCTGTGTGATGCAGTTTATGGATGTAATTTTCGTACTACACTGTTTTTCTGGTAATTCTATTAAAAATGCTCCAAAAGGAAACATCAGCTCTAGAAGAGTGAAGAAGATCCAGTTCATGTTCGAGTCAGTGAAAGTGGGGCTACAGCTGCTGGTGTCTGAAACTCCATCAATCAAACAGGATATTTATAAAGACACTGTTGTTATGAAAGTGGAAGCTAAAGATTTGTGTTCATCACTTTGAAAGCCTGTAACAATTATACACACCAATTTTATCTCAGGTTTGAACCATGATTAACGTTAACAGCTCACAGCTCAATCCTGAGAAATGTGATAGTTTTATTTTAGTTTTCACTGCTTGTTAAGTTATCAGTTAAAGAGTTATGCTTGTTAGTTTGTGTTGATAAAAACAGATGCTTGGTGTGAATGTCTGAATATAAAACATATTGATCTTAGACTTTGAATGATTCATCTTTGATAATGTTTTTTTTTTTTTTATTATTATTGTCTCTGAAAACCAGAACATGTTTGATTCAATTTAAAAAGTGTGTCAGTCTGAGTCAGTGAAGCAGAAGTGGATTTTCTGACAAACATCATCCTCAAAAAACTGTAGTTAGACTGCAGCAATAATCTCCTCCTGCCTGCAGTGATGGTCAATGTTAGGCTGTCATCATGTCTGAATTTTAGGAAAATTCACTTATTTAAACCATACAAGCAAAAACCCAAACACTGGAAGAAAAAAAAAAAAAAAAAAAAAAAAAAAAAAAAACACAGAACAGAGAGACTCTGAGAGAACACTGAGACTCAAGTCAGAGTTACACTTCCTGATGAGAAGTGACATTATGCTGGTCACTGATGTCAGTGTAGCTGCAAACACATTTACAGTGGGGCAAAAAAGTATTTAGTCAGCCACCGATTGTCATCATTTTAGGTGGGGGAACTTGCACAGAGGTCAGTAATTTGCACCAGAGGTACACTTCAACTGTGAGAGACAGAATGTGAAAAAAAATCCATGAATTCACATGGTAGGATTTGTAAAGAATTTATTCGTAAATCAGGGTGGAAAATAAGTATTCGGTCACCTCAAACAAGGAAAATCTCTGGCTCTCACAGACCTGTAACGTCTTCTGTAAGAAGCTTTTCTGTCCCCCACTCGTTACCTGTATGAATGGCACCTGTTTGAACTCATCATCTGTATAAAAGACACCTGTCCACAGCCTCAAACAGTCAGACTCCAAACTCCGCCATGGCCAAGACCAAAGAGCTTTCGAAGGACACCAGGAAAAGTATTGTAGACCTGCACCAGACTGGGAAGAGTGAATCTACAATAGGCAAGCAGCTTTGTGTGGGGGGAGAAAAAAAAAAAAAAAAAAAAAAAAAAAAAAAAAAAATCAACTGTGGGAGCAATCATCAGAAAATGGAAGACATACAAGACCACTGATAATCTCCCATGATCTGGGGCTCTACGCAAGATCTCATCCCGTGGGGTCAAAATGATCATGAGAACGGTGAGCAAAGATCCCAGAACCACACGGGGGGACCTGGTGAATGACCTGCAGAGAGCTGGGACCAAAGTAACAAAGGTCACCATCAGTAACACACTACAACGGCAGGGAATCAAATCCCGCAGTGCCAGACGTGTTCCGCTGCTGAAGCCAGTGCATGTCCAGGCCCGTCTGAAGTTTGCCAGAGAGCACATGGATGATACAGCAGAGGATTGGGAGAATGTCATGTGGTCAGATGAAACCAAAGTAGAACTTTTTGGTATAAACTCAACTCGTCGTGTTTGGAGGAAGAAGAATACTGAGTTGCATCCCAAGAACACCATACCTACTGTGAAGCATGGGGGTGGAAACATCATGCTATGGGGCTGTTTTTCTGCCAAGGGGACAGGACGACTGATCCGTGTTAAGGACAGAATGAATGGGGCCATGTATCGTGAGATTTTGAGCCAAAACCTCCTTCCATCAGTGAGAACTTTGAGGATGAAACGAGGCTGGGTCTTCCAACATGACAATGATCCAAAACACACCGCCCGGGCAACAAAGGAGTGGCTCCGTAAGAAGCATTTGAAAGTCCTGGAGTGGCCTAGCCAGTCTCCAGACCTCAACCCCATAGAAAATCTGTGGCGGGAGTTGAAAGTCCGTGTTGCTCGGCGACAGCCCCAAAAACATCACTGCTCTCGAGAAGATCTGCATGGAGGAATGGGCCAAAATACCAGCTACTGTGTGTGCAAACCTGGTAAAGACCTATAGTAAACGTTTGACCTCTGTTATTGCAACAAAGGTTATGTTACAAAGTATTGAGTTGTATTTTTGTTATTGACCAAATACTTATTTTCCACCCTGATTTACAAATAAATTCTTTACAAATCCTACCATGTGGATTCATGGATTTTTTTTTTTCACATTCTGTCTCTCACAGTTGAAGTGTACCTCTGGTGCAAATTACTGACCTCTGTCATCATTTTAAGTGGGGGAACTTGCACAATCGGTGGCTGACTAAATACTTTTTTGCCCCACTGTACATGAAGGAGGTGTAGCTGGCAGCATCTGACCAATCACAGACAAGAACATTAAAGTTGACAGCAGCGAGACAAAGAACATAAAACTGTAAAACTATAACAATATAAAGAGTTTACAAACACATCACAGACTGACAGTAACAGATTGAGAGGAAAAGCTCTTCACAGTCAGCAGGTTAGTAGTAAACATGCTGTATGACTGTGTGAGGGTCAGTGAGACTGGAAAAGAGTTTGTGTTCATCAGGAATGAAAACGTTACAGCAGCACACGTTTTCATCTTGTTGATGTAGATGATCGAGGCCGCTGCTTTCTTCTGTGTCATTACCTGAAACAATTTTAAAGTTATAAATGTCATCACTCTTTATCTCTCTGCAGGACCTTTCTGCTTTGATGCCTATCCTAACCACTGAGTCACTAGTATTATATAATCTATTCCCCTTTTTTTGACACAGCAAATATGATTGCATTGCAGAAAAGCTGTATTTGACATAAAACAAAAGCTTTGGTGGAGCAAACTCCTCAAACGTGTTTTACGCTGGTGAAAAATGCTGGACGTCTAGGTCAGGTGCAAATTATAATTAAGAAAATGGTAATAGA